>NC_140171.1:145228386-145319297 GCF_963971535.1 Notolepis coatsorum | reverse complement strand
TACACACACACACACACACACACACACACACATAAAAATCACACACACACACACACTTCTGAACAGCCAAGTAGACCAGGAAGCTGTGGGCAAGCTGGTCTGGTCTGTATTTTAATGGTTCATTGTGGATTTCACGGTGGATGAAATATGTTTTAATTGTGGAGTGCTAGCGGGGATGTCGATAACTCAGCTATACTGTATGTGAGCCAAGGAGAGGGGGGGTAGAGAGAGAGAGAGAGAGAAGTATAGAGAGAGGAGAGGAGGGAGAGGAGTATAGAGAGAGGGGAAGAGAGAGAGGAGAGGAGAGGAGGGAGAGGAGAGGAGAGGAGAGGAGAGGAGAGGAGAGGAGAGGAGAGGAGAGGAGGGAGAGGAGAGGAGAGGAGAGGAGAGGAGAGGAGAGGAGAGGAGAGGAGAGGAGAGGAGAGGAGAGGAGAGGGAGGAGAGGAGGGAGAGAAGAGGAGAGGAGAGGAAAGGGGAAGAGAGAGGAGAGGAGGGAGAGAAGAGGAGAGGGGAGGGGAGGAGAGGATAGGAGAGGAAAGGAGAGGGAGAGGAGAAGGTAGCGAGATAGAGGAGAGGAGAGGAAAGGATAAGAGAGGAGAGGGTAGAAAGAGAGAGAAGTATAGAGAGAGGAGAGGAGGGGAGAGGAGGGAGAGGAGTATAGAGAGAGGGGAAGAGAGAGAGGAGAGGAGAGGAGAGGAAGGAGAGGAGAGGAGAGAGAGGAGAGGAGAGGAGAGGAGAGGAGAGGAGAGGAGAGGAGAGGAGAGGAGAGGAGAGGAGAGGAGAGGCGAGGAGAGGAGAGGAGAGGAGAGGAGAGGAGAGGAGAGGAGAGGGAGGAGAGGAGGGAGAGGAGAGGAGAGAAAAGGGGAAGAGAGAGGAGAGAGAGGAGGGAGAGAAGAGGAGATGAGAGGGGAGGAGAGGAGAGGAGAGGAGAGGAGAGGAGAGGAGAGGAGAGGAGAGGAGAGGAGAGGAGAGGAGAGGAGAGGAGAGGAGAGGAGAGGAGAGGGTAGCAAGATAGAGGAGAGGAGAGGAAAGGATAAGAGAGGAGAGAAGATAGAGAGAGAGAGAAGTATAGAGAGAGGAGAGGAGGGGAGAGGGGGGAGAGGAGTGTAGAGAGAGGGGAAGAGAGAGAGGAGAGGAGAGGAGAGGAGAGGAGAGGAGAGGAGAGGAGAGGAGAGGAGAGGAGAGGAGAGGAGAGGAGAGGCAGGAGAGGAGGTTGAAGAGAGGAGAGGAGGGGAGAGGAAAGGGGAAGAGAGAGGAGAGGAGAGGAGGGAGAGAAGAGGAGATGAGAGGGGAGGAGAGGAGAGGAGAGGAGAGGAGAGGAGAGGAGAGGAGAGGAGAGGAGAGGAGAGAGAGGAGAGGAGAGGTAGCAAGATAGAGGAGAGGAGAGGAAAGGATAGAGAGGAGAGGAGATAGAGAGAGAGAGGTATAGAGAGAGAGAATTTTAGGGAGAAGGGGGTTAGAGAGGAGAGGAGTGGTATGGAGGAGAGGTTTAGAGAGAGAAGTATAAGATGAGAGGGAGAGGAGAGGATAGGAGAGGTGGGGGAGGAGGAGAGTGGAGAGTGTGGTCATATGGGAGGGAAAGAGGGAGAGGTGAACAAACAGGGTGAGAGAGAGGTGTAGAAAGAGGAGAGGTGAACCCAACCCTCCATTGCTCCATCCTCCACTCTCCCCCAACCCTCCGATCCTCCACTCTCCCCCAACCCTCCGATCCTCCACTCTCCCCCAAACCCTCCGACGCTCCACTCTCCCCCCAACCCTCCGACGCTCCACTCTCCCCCCAACCCTCCGATCCTCCACTCTCCCCCAACCCTCCGACGCTCCACTCTCCCCCAACCCTCCGACGCTCCACTCTCCCCCCAACCCTCCGATCCTCCACTCTCCCCCCAACCCTCCATCCTCCACTCTCCCCCAACCCTCCGATCCTCCACTCTCCCCCAACCCTCCATCCTCCACTCTCCCCAACCCTCCATCCTCCACTCTCCCCCAACCCTCCATCCTCCACTCTCCCCAACCCTCCATCCTCCACTCTCCCCCAACCCTCCATCCTCCACTCTCCCCCAACCCTCCGACGCTCCACTCTCCCCCAACCCTCCATCCTCCACTCTCCCCCAACCCTCCGATCCTCCACTCTCCCCCAACCCTCATCCTCCACTCTCCCCCAACCCTCCATCCTCCACTCTCCCCCAACCCTCCAACGCTCCACTCTCCCCCCAACCCTCCGACGCTCCGCTCCTGGGTCTGTCCGTTTCCATGGCAACGTGTGCAGCAGCGAGCCAAGACGAGGCGAGAGCCACTTGCCAAGACAAGACGCACAGACAGACAGACAGACGCACCGTGACTGTGTGACTGTGAGCGCTGTGTACGAACACATTTATGTGTGTTGAAGAGAAAGAATACCATATCTCTCCCTCTCTCTCTCTCTCTCTCTCTCTCTCTCTCTCTCTCTCTCTCTCTCTCTCTCTCTCTCTCTCTCTCTCTCTCTCTCTCTCCCTCTCTCTCTCTCTCTCTCTCTCTCTCTCTCTCTCTCTCTCTCTCTCTCTCTCTCTCTCTCTCTCTCTCTCTCTCTCTCTCTCTCTCTCTCTCTCTCTCTCTCTCTCTGTCTGTCAGAGATGTGCAGATAGCTGATATCAGTCAGTGGTGTGTCCGCCTCGGAGTTTCTGGCGGCATACTAATGAAAAATAGATCAACGGCTGAGAGAAGCCACAGCAGTAAATGGCCTGAAAAGCAAATATGCACCACGCTGACAACCCCCTGCCGAGAGACCCACTATAGTGTACGTGCGTGTGTGTGTGTGTGTGTGTTTTTTATGCATGCTTTCATGTGTCCAATGCAAGTGATACAGTTGTCAATCAAACTACGAAGGACCAGGGCTGTTTCTCTGGGTAAATCCAGCCTCCCAGGAGCCGTTTCAACCAGCTGAAGCAGAACACAGAAGTGCATTATGGTCCATCTATGCTGCACGCAGCTAAGACGCCGATTCCAGTAAACAAGTCCCTCAGAGCATTAATACAGTGTCACCATGTGGCAAATGCAAACCAAAAGGTACTTAGCAACATGAGCTAAACATGTCAAATAAAAAAATTATGACATTCATGTAGTGAGGAGTGCTGTCGTGAATATATAAGATAAGATAAGATATTCCTTTATTGATCCCCTTGGGAAAATTCGGTATCATAACAGCATGGGGGAGGGGGAGGGGAGGTACAGGTAGTAGAAGACATACAGGTAGGGGAGAGTGGGGTAACTAGTGCCAAGGGGCAAGTAGTGCGCCCCTGTTATCTAGAAAACCATAGAAGAATTGGTCATGTGACAACATATTTTTGAAGAGGCATCCATTTCACTCAACCTGCAAAGAAGGGAGACACCTGGCTTGAGAGGTAAGCACATTTAAGTACAAAAAGAAAATATTGCCCTCTAAAGTAAAATTTGTATGATCAAGGTTTTTTTATTGGTGTGTTTGAACAATTATAGACAACTTTGAAAACAGTTCACACATGTTTTAGTGCTTTAGTAAGCTACACCATGAGTCTATACAGTTAGCATGATGCTAGCTCAAAACAGCTGGGGGATGCATTTTTTTCAAAATGGTAGGCTTGGGGTGATTTGTGCCAAAGTGCCTGGGTTAAGTTGTGCCAGATGTTTTGTTTGTTAAGTTGCCCCAACTTATAATTATTAACTATATATATATATATTACTTTATTGTATGTTATTGTTATTGTACATTGTATTCTTACATTTGATCACTAAAACGATGTGATATTCTTAATTTTAGACCAAAATCCATCATGCCATGCAGATATACAAACGGAAGACAGACAGGGTTTCAACTCCTCTTGAGAAGTTGGAAAGAGCAGTGAAAGAGGTGCAACAGGGGAAGACTATACGTCAGGTTGGAAAGGAGATGAAGATCTGCAGGATGCTTTTACCGCTTTTTAGATTAAAATGATCTGTTTTACTTAAAATGATCAATAGCACAAGTTACCCCAGTGTATTCTCTCTAATGTCACAACTTACCCCGCACCGGGGGCAAGTTGTGCCACAAAACCACTTTTTTTTCTAAAGCTATATTTCTGAAACAGTTTATTTAAGATCCAAAGTGATTGTCCCCAGGGATGCACAACATCCTAAACTATGTGTACATATTTTAGTTGGGGGCATTACTGTAATCCCCTTGCTTTAAAGGCACTTTAAGTAAAAAGTGGCACTACTCACCCCACTCTCCCCTACAGGTCACAGAATTATAGTACAGTGGAGAAGTAAAAGCAAAAATAGAATAAAAAGGCAGTGTAAACAATATACAATATAATTAACTCTGGACACGCACCTATGGGCAACAAGGTGCGAGATGAGGGTATGTATGCCCTCTCAGTTATATTTGCCCTACAATAAATATAGTTACTTACAATATATAATCTAATAATGGCGGCTGGGTGGCGCAGCGGACAGTGCGCTTGTCACCAACGCAAGAGACACCGGGTTCGAATCCTGCTGTCTGCGTTGCCTCCGGTTGGGGCCGGCCGTCATACTAACGCAATTGGCACAGTTAGCGGGTGGGAAGTCGAAGGGTGGTAGTCTGGTCATTGTGAACAGCGACTCCTACAGGTCGGTTGGGGGACGCCTGCACAGCAAAGTCAGGAAAATGGCGGGGGCAGTGTGAGCCTCCTACACGTTACTCCTCGCCAAATGAGAGTCCGTGCTGGCAGGTGAAAAGATGTGACAGGCTGCCTCCACATGTATCGGAGGGTACATGTGATGCAAGGCTTCTATCCTCCCTACAACCGGCCAGTGGGGGGCTTATGCGAGCAAAAAAAATAAAAGATCAGGACAGGGGAGGGAGAATTGGCACGAGAGGTAAATTGGGATGGGGAGAAAAATCACAGAAAAAAGGAGGAGAAAAAGTAGATAAAAAAATATATTTAATCTAATCTAATCTAATATATAATCTAAAAATGCAAAATGCTAAAATGTTAAATGCTAAATCCACAACCAAAACAAAGTACTATGGGACATTGCTGTTGACAAATACAAAATCTAATTATTTCAAATGAGTTGGATTTTACCAAAGGAACCTCAGTGTTACGGACGGTGTCCTTATGTATATAGAGGGAGTAATGTATGTTATCTGTTCTATATATAGGCATGTTTTGTTTGTTGTTGTCTTGTCTCCCTTTTGTGTCTACATATCCCATTCTCAGGTGTCTCCCAGTCCCAGTTGCAGCAGCAGCTGGTCAATCAGCAACTCACCCCAGTGCAACGGCAGGTGAAGCTGATTCTGCAATCAACATCCACTCTCCCTTCATATACCCATTATTTTGTTTCAGTGTTAGTGAGCTCCCTGGTTCGTTTGGTCTGTGTGTGGATTAACGACCGGGCCATCCGGGCCGCGGCCCGCGGGCCTCTATTGATGAGGGGCATCAAAAAAAAAGAAAAAAAAGAAAATTATTTAAAAAAAAATGTTGAAGGCCCCTCGTCACTAGAGGACTTTTGTAGGCCCCTCGTCACATGAGGCCCCAAATTAGTATTATTATTTTTTTAACTTAAATTTTAAATTTTTTTGGAAGCCCCTCGTCACTCGAGGCCTTTTGGGGGCCCCTCGTCACTAGAGGCCCCAAATATTTGTTTATTTCTTTTTAACTTTTATTTTGAATTTTTTTGGAGGCCCCTCGTCACTAGAGGCCCCACATTTTATTTTTTATTTTTTTTCTTATTTTGGAGATCGATGTCATACTGTGACACTGAAATGAAAACATATTTCATCAACTAAAATATTTAGTCAACAAAAATATTTCATCAACTAAAATATACAGTACGTCACACCCTGCCGTCTGCAAGTGGCTAATCTTGAGTATTTTTTCTCCTCTTCATAAGAGTTTGAGGTTTTCTGTTTGAGGTAAAAACAGCAATAAAAAGTCAAAACTTGCATCTCCACATCCCAGCCCCGACGCCTGAATACTTTTACCAATGGATTACCAGTTCCGCGTTCGCGTTCTGCGCTCTGATTGGCCACTGACGTTTCTGGTAGCGCCAATCGTGTGACGCCTCTTTCTTTCACCGGTTAAGCTTAGGCACTCTTTCGAAGTTGGTTAAGGTTAGAGTTTGTCTTAGAGCATGGCGATAGAACACCACCCCTGATTCCATACTCTAACCTTAACCAACTTCGAAAGAGTCGCCTAAGAAACGTCAGTCAATATTTCTATTGTATTTTTTTTCTTTTATACATACATACATACATACATACATACATACATACATACATACATACATACATACATACATACATACATACATACATACATACATACATACATACATACATACATACATACATACATACATACATACATACATACATACATACAGCCCCACCCCCACCTAGTAGACAGTCCCCTCCCCACCGTATGTAATGTATATATTCTCTCCCCACCGTATGTATATTTCTCTCCCACCCACCCACCCCCTCCTAATGTACAGTCCCCTCCCCATCATATGTATATACTCTCTGTCAGGATCTATGGGTAACAGTACTGTATATTTGCATATCATATATGTCACAAATGTAACAGTACTATATACCTGTATGTCATGTATGTCCCTATGCCATAAATGTCATGATGTCATATATGTTGTGCATGTCATACATGTCACTATGAATTGAAAATGGGGGACCCTGATGTAAACAAGACAAACGACTTTCTCTGGTCTGCATCCCCTTAACTCTTTCAGTGCCACTCACGAGATTAGGTGGTTGCTAGCCACTCACGAGATTTCTCTGATTTTTTTTTTTTTTTTTTTTGCGATCTGAAAAATTATTGCATCACCCGAGCCTACCCGAGTATAGCCGAAGGGCGCCGACGATCACTGTGGAAAAAAGCGCCCCCTGTCGTCTCCCAGATGACATAACCCAGGTGGCCAGCATACTCGGCCCAATTCCGGCTACCGGTCGGCACACTCGGCATATGTCCGGCACGGCACACCAACGATGAGCCGGATCTGGCGCGGTAATGGTTGCCGGGGCAGAGCCGACTCGCGCTCGCCAAAGATAAACCGGCTCTGGCCCGGCAATGGTTGCCGGGGCAGAGCCGACTCGCGCTCGCCAAAGATAAACCGGCTCTGGCCCGGCTCGGCTTGCCGTGCCAGAGCCGACTCGGGCTCGCCAAAGATAAACCGGCTCTGGCACGGCAATGGTTGCCGAAGCAGAGCCGACTCGGGCTCGCCAAAGATAAACCGGCTCTGGCCCGGCTCGGCTTGCCGTGCCAGAGCCGACTCGGGCTCGCCAAAGATAAACCGGCTCTGGCACGGCAATGGTTGCCGGGGCAGAGCCGACTCGGGCTCGCCAAAGATAAACCGGCACTGGCTCGGCAATGGTTTGCGGCGTCGTTTCTTGCGCTAGCCTCTTGTTAGCCAGCATTAGCCTTAATAGCTTTGAGCTAAGGATCTTTGCCGATGCATAAAGTATTGTTTATAGTGCATTTCTTGCCACCTTATAGCATTTGTACATTTGTATGACCGTCTATAATGCTCCCGTTAGGTTTTTCCGGACGTTTTGGTAATGATTTTCACTATAAAATCATATTTCTAAATGACAGGAAGTTGATAAACTGGCCGGAATAGCTTTGAGCTAACGGATCTTTGCCGATGCATTCCATTCTAAACGTAACGTTAGTTGTTCAAAACATTACCCGTCTATATAATTTGTTCCTCAACGTTATATAGACGGGTCATGTTTTGTAAACTAACGTTATGTTTAGAATGGAATGAATACATGGGTCGGGAAAGATAGTTAGCTCAAAGCTAATCCGGAAGGACAGCTAACAGTAGCTACTGTCTAACTGTGATACATTTTCTGTTTGCAGTCCAATGTTCACCAAAACACACACCCACACACTTATAATTTGTTCCTCAACGTTATATAGACAGGTCATGTTTTGTAAACTAACGTTATGTTTAGAATGGAATGAATACATGGGTCGAGAAAGATAGTTAGCTCAAAGCTAATCCGGAAGGACAGCTAACAGTAGCTATACTGTCTAACTGTGATGCATTTTCTGTTTGCAGTCCAATGTTCACCAAAACACACACCCACACACTTATAATTTGTTCCTCAACGTTATATAGACAGGTCATGTTTTGTAAACTAACGTTATGTTTAGAATGGAATGAATACATGGGTCGGGAAAGATAGTTAGCTCAAAGCTAATCCGGCCTGTTTAACCACTAGCTTCTGTTAGCTAATGCTGGCTGAGCAAGGAAACTAACAGTAAACGTTTTTACATGAAATACAGCCCAAAAACCCTGCTGACAAACGTTTGCTTATTAAATACATTCTATACTATAATAATACAAACGTTTCATTGCCTCTCTGTGACGACAAAGTTGTTTAAATAAGGGGAGAAAAGTAGCTAAAACCAATGTATTTGGATGGGACAGGAAGTGCTATTGGCAACCGGAAGTCAGCCGGAAGTCCCTATATTCAGGTTGTGCAAGTGGAGAATTATTTTAATGGCAACAAATAAATAATAATAATAAAATTAATAAATAAAATGTTAGAGGAGTGGAGAGGGGGGGGCAGAGCAAGGTGGGTGTTAGAGGAGTGGAGGGGGGGCAGAGCCTCATAACATTAGCTGCACTCATAGGAGCCTGCATGTTGATGTAGCCTCATAAAGCTAACATTATAGCTGCACTCATAGGATGTTGATGTAGCCTCATAAAGCTAACATGCTGCACTCATAGGAGCGTGTTGATGTAGCCTCATAAAGCTAACAAGAGTATATGTAATACTGTGGTTATGGCCTCTATAGTTAGCAGCTCCCCAAGCTAACACAACATGGACCGCAGCTCCCCAAGCTAACACAACACAGACTGCAGCTCCCCAATCTAACACAACACAGACTGCAGCTCCCCAAGCTAACACAAGCTAACACAACACAGACTGCAGCTCCCCAAGCTAACACAAGCTAACACAACATGGACTGCAGCTCCCCAAGCTAACACAAGCTAACACAACACAGACTGCAGCTCCCCAAGCTAACACAAGCTAACACAACACAGACTGCAGCTCCCCAAGCTAACACAAGCTAACACAACACAGACTGCAGCTCCCCAAGCTAACACAAGCTAACACAACATGGACTGCAGCTCCCCAAGCTAACACAAGCTAACACAACACAGACTGCAGCTCCCGAAGCTAACACAAGCTAACACAACACAGACTGCAGCTCCCCAAGCTAACACAAGCTAACACAACATGGACTGCAGCTCCCCAAGCTAACAGAAGCTAACACAACACAGACTGCAGCTCCCCAAGCTAACACAAGCTAACACAACACAGACTGCAGCTCCCCAAGCTAACACAAGCTAACACAACATGGACTGCAGCTCCCCAAGCTAACACAAGCTAACACAACACAGACTGCAGCTCCCCAAGCTAACACAAGCTAACACAACACAGACTGCAGCTCCCCAAGCTAACACAAGCTAACACAACATGGACCGCAGCTCCCCAAGCTAACAGAAGCTAACACAACACAGACTGCAGCTCCCCAAGCTAACACAAGCTAACACAACACAGACTGCAGCTCCCCAAGCTAACACAACATGGACTGCAGCTCCCCAAGCTAACACAAGCTAACACAACACAGACTGCAGCTCCCCAAGCTAACACAAGCTAACACAACATGGACTGCAGCTCCCCAAGCTAACACAAGCTAACACAACACAGACTGCAGCTCCCCAAGCTAACACAAGCTAACACAACACAGACTGCAGCTCCCCAAGCTAACACAAGCTAACACAACACAGACTGCAGCTCCCCAAGCTAACACAAGCTAACACAACACGGACTGCAGCTCCCCAAGCTAACACAAGCTAACACAACACAGACTGCAGCTCCCCAAGCTAACACAAGCTAACACAACACAGACTGCAGCTCCCCAAGCTAACACAAGCTAACACAACACAGACTGCAGCTCCCCAAGCTAACACAAGCTAACACAACATGGACTGCAGCTCCCCAAGCTAACAGAAGCTAACACAACACAGACTGCAGCTCCCCAAGCTAACACAAGCTAACACAACACAGACTGCAGCTCCCCAAGCTAACACAAGCTAACACAACATGGACTGCAGCTCCCCAAGCTAACAGAAGCTAACACAACACAGACTGCAGCTCCCCAAGCTAACACAAGCTAACACAACACAGACTGCAGCTCCCCAAGCTAACACAAGCTAACACAACATGGACTGCAGCTCCCCAAGCTAACAGAAGCTAACACAACAGAGACTGCAGCTCCCCAAGCTAACACAAGCTAACACAACACAGACTGCAGCTCCCCAAGCTAACACAAGCTAACACAACATGGACTGCAGCTCCCCAAGCTAACAGAAGCTAACACAACACAGACTGCAGCTCCCCAAGCTAACACAAGCTAACACAACACAGACTGCAGCTCCCCAAGCTAACACAAGCTAACACAACACAGACTGCAGCTCCCCAAGCTAACACAACATGGACCGCAGCTCCCCAAGCTAACAGAAGCTAACACAACACAGACTGCAGCTCCCCAAGCTAACACAAGCTAACACAACACAGACTGCAGCTCCCCAAGCTAACACAAGCTAACACAACATGGACTGCAGCTCCCCAAGCTAACACAAGCTAACACAACACAGACTGCAGCTCCCCAAGCTAACACAAGCTAACACAACATGGACTGCAGCTCCCCAAGCTAACACAAGCTAACACAACACAGACTGCAGCTCCCCAAGCTAACACAAGCTAACACAACACAGACTGCAGCTCCCCAAGCTAACACAAGCTAACACAACACAGACTGCAGCTCCCCAAGCTAACACAAGCTAACACAACATGGACTGCAGCTCCACAAGCTAACACAAGCTAACACAACACAGACTGCAGCTCCCCAAGCTAACACAACACAGACTGCAGCTCCCCAAGCTAACACAAGCTAACACAACACAGACTGCAGCTCCCCAAGCTAACACAAGCTAACACAACATGGGCCGCAGCTCCCCAAGCTAACAGAAGCTAACACAACACAGACTGCAGCTCCCCAAGCCAAGCTAACACAACACAGACTGCAGCTCCCCAAGCTAACACAAGCTAACACAACACAGACTGCAGTTCCCCAAGCTAACACAAGCTAACACAACACAGGTCATTTGGACATTCTTTCGATGCCATTATGAATGACTAGCAATCTGTCGGAGTCGATGAGAGCTTTCATTTATGTCATTTAGTCATTTATTCAAAATGCCATTCCAGAATCCGTTCCTATGAGACAGTTTTAGTTCAATTCTGCACTAATGCCAACTGTTTAACATGAGTATGCAACAAGCTTATACTGGCTGCATATCTGTTCTACTGTCTATCTAGAAGCTCATACTGGCTGCATATCTCTTCTACCGTCTTATCTAGAAGCTCATACTGGCTGCATATCTCTTCTACTGTCTTATCTAGAAGCTCATACTGGCTGCATATCTCTTCTACTGTCTTATCTAGAAGCTCATCTGGCTGCATATCTCTTCTACTGTCTTATCTAGAAGCTCATACTGGCTGCATATCTCTTCTACTGTCTTATCTAGAAGCTCATCTGGCTGCATATCTCTTCTACTGTCTTATCTAGAAGCTCATACTGGCAGCATATCTGTTCTACTGTATCTAGAAGCTCATACTGGCTGCATATCTGTTCTACTGTCTCTAGAAGATCATACTGGCTGCATATCTGTTCTACTGTATCTAGAAGCTCATACTGGCTGCATATCTGTTCTACTGTCTCTAGAAGATCATACTGGCTGCATATCTGTTCTACTGTCTTATCTAGAAGCTCATACTGGCTGCATATCTCTTCTACTGTCTTATCTAGAAGCTCATACTGGCTGCATATCTCTTCTACTGTCTTATCTAGAAGCTCATACTGGCTGCATATCTGTTCTACTGTATCTAGAAGCTCATACTGGCTGCATATCTGTTCTACTGTCTCTAGAAGATCATACTGGCTGCATATCTGTTCTACTGTCTCTATATAGAAGATCATACTGGCTGCATATCTGTTCTACTGTATCTAGAAGCTCATACTGGCTGCATATCTCTTCTACTGTCTTATCTAGAAGCTCATACTGGCTGCATATCTCTTCTACTGTCTGTCTAGAAGCTCATACTGGCTGCATATCCTTTCTACTGTATCTAGAAGCTCATTGGTTTGTAAATTGACTAGATTTTCTAGAGATTTTTAGTTTTTAATTGTATGTTTTGTAATCTGTATCTGTCGTTACCAGTTAGTCGTGTTACTTTGCTCGTATTCACTGTTCTGGTGGTTCTAGTTGTACGCCTGGATCTGGTGTTCTTTGACCGTGTCCTATATGCCCTGTAAATAATATGTACAGATACCGAGATGTCACAAATATGTTACCTGTTACCTGTTTATTGCACAATGTTGTTTTTTTATTGGATTCTATTATATGTTGTACCACGTATTGCACATCGTTGCGGGCAAGACCACCCGCATTTCATTGTATACTTGTATGCCGTGACAATTAAAACTCTTGACTTGACTTGACTTGACCCTGCTACACTTCATCTCAAAACAAACTGGTCAGACTACATGCTTGACCTTACTCCTAGAACCCACCTCGCCCCTGCCCACGTGACAACGGCTTAGAGTAGACGACAGAGTGCAGCAACTTGCAATGGGCCTGTCTACAAGATACACTATACACGATCAAGGTACCCATGTGTACATATCAAAATACTTCCCAAAGGTCAGTGAATACCACGACCAGAACACCATAGAGGGAGCTCCACAAATCATGTTAAACCCAGATTCGGCTCAAACAGGAACACGTTTCGCAATTATGCCACATCAATGTGGAACGCCCTACCCAAAGCTGTAAAGGAATGTGAATCACTACCCACTTTCAAAACCACTCTCAAAGAACACCTACGGGAGACTGCAATTCGAAACTGGCCCCTGTAAATGTCCTAACCCAACCCAATGTACAGTCAATTACCAAACATGGTTTTGTCAATATGTACAGTTGCTTGTGCAGTTGTACAGTGTCCAGTGTCCACCCCTACCCAACCTACCCAACCCCCCCCCACCCCACCCACCCCCCCACCTATAATGTATACGTTTTCATAAATGTATAGCCGTATATCCTGATGAATTGAAAATGGGGGACCCTGATGCAAGACGAAAGTCTTTCTCTGGTCTGCATCCCCTTAACAATTGTGTGTATTGAGCTGTACTGTATTGTACCCATTCTGCAATCTGTTAATAAAGTTTTCAATCAATCAATCAAAACCGTGGTCAGTCTGTGCGGAGAAACAAGGATCCGAGCATGGTTGCCAGATCGGATTAACAATATCCGAACCGCCCATTATTATCAAAGGTCTGTCAGATGAAGGCGGACTCTCAAATCTGGCAACACTGATGCGTTGCATTGTGGGGGATCCCGGTTTGAAATTTGAATTGAAGCGCGCGTTACAGACAGAGCTCCTGCACCACGTCGTGAGCAACATGTGGCATCTTCTCCTCAGGTAATTGTGCAACACATATATTTTATTATTTATAAGTAATGTGTGCCGCTGATATAAATGAGTGCTGTTTAGTCTGTGTTTTCAGTGACTACTGTAACGTTATTAGCTCGATATTATGAAACTGGCGGGGTCTGTAAACTACCGGAGCTGCTAACTGGCTAACGGTATGACTAGCTAACGTTGGTACCTATACTGTACCCGGAGCTGATAGCGTTATGACTATGAGAGCTAACTTTTGTTAACTTGGGGAGCTGTGGTCCGTGTTGTATTAGCTTGGGGAGCTGTGGTCCGTGTTGTATTAGCTTGGGGAGCTTACTAACCCTACTGGCATGCACTAATAAACTAACCTACGCTGTAACACGCAACACTTTGATGAATATTGTTACTCAGCTGATAGAGTTGTAATAAAATATATAATTTCATTGTTGCAAATACTGTTACAGTGCTGGATCTCATCAATGAGATGAACGCAGAAGACGGCTTAAGAACTGTCCGACTTACATCAAGGAACCCGGATCATCAACAAATCAATCTTAACTATATTCACAGGACATACTTGACTCCTATAAGACTGTGCCGAATGGGGCTCAAACAAGATTCCAAATGCACCCAATGTACAAATGGGGACGAAGGGACATTTATGCACATGTATTGGGACTGCTCACCAGTTAAGGCATTCTGGAAAGATGTGACCCAACAAATATCAAAACTCGTATCTTGGAATATACCTGTACACCCCTCGGTATTGCTGTTGAATGATGTTTTTGAGTTTGCAGTGAATCCACAGCTAAAGAGATTGGTTTTATCGGGTATCACAGTAGCCAAAAAGCTGATCGCATCACGCTGGTTTCAACCGGAAAAAATGTGCCGTAAAGTTTGGTTTCTTACATATCTCGATGTAATTTACCATGAAATATCTACAGCAAGAATTCTGGGTCTCAATGAATCCAAAATGTCAATGTGGTTAGAAGTGGTGGAGAGAATAAAAGCTAGCTTATAATGGTAGTGTCTGGTTAGGTGTGAGGGATAGTGGAGGTACTTCTCAAGGTGGGGTCCGGGAGGGGGGGGTTCGAGCTGAGCATATGTGTGTAGTTTTTTTTTTAGATAACAGGTATTATGGGTATATCTTATATAAGACAACTAACTAAAAGGTGATCTCATTGGATGTGCCCTGACAATTAATGCTTGTATATCTTATCGTGTGTTGTCATGTTTGTTTATATGTTTGTTTAAAAAATAATAAAAAAAATAAAATACAAAAAAAGAAGACGGCTCAAGAACAACTACTTCAAGTGGTCGTAAGTGATGTATAATTTTTTTTTATTGTGTGTGTGACTGTGTATGTATATATAATATATACTTTTTAATCTGGGACATCATTTCAAAGAGTCATCCTGTAATGCCCTCGCCCCCCCCCCCCCCCCTCTCTCTCTCTCTCTCTCTCTCTCTCTCTCTCTCTCTCTCTCTCTCTCTCTCTCTCTCTCTCTATATGGGTAACGCATGTATTCCTGGTAACCTGCCCCATTTCTAAGCCATATAACCCAGGACGTTATACGAACAACATTAAAATCTTTTCTCATGTCAAGAATGATTGTTATAGATGCCAAATAATTCACCTTTAAAAAAAAAAAAACATCATGTAATGAGGGATGGCAGACCTCTAAAGTTGACCTAAGTTACCGGGAATACCAATTCACTATCTCCTCCAATTAAGAGAGAATTAAAATGTTTTGGTTGTTTTGTATGGATATCATCATCATGTAACATAATACCATAGTTCTCCCCGAGTTATCTCAAGAGAATTCAAATTTAGCTGAATCTGAAGGAAAAATCCGGGTATGGGATATGAGTCAACATAGTTCATGACCTTCAATTGATAACAAACATAAAAGGCTTAATTTTCATGGCAGATGCATGATATGTTTTGGGCATGATCTTGCCACCCCAATGAACAACCAAAATGAGTTTCGTCTTTTGTGGCCAATTATTTGAGGAGATAATTACGTTTCACATATTGATCCCAGGTTACCGCGAATACCTATCCTCACAATTCCAGATAAACACTTAAATCTCCTATTTTACTAAAGATTGGTGAGATTTTATTTTTGGAAATCATAACAGCAATAATAAGGGTTAGGTGTAAACCAGAATTACTAGAATGTGTTGTGTTTTGTCTGTTAAAATGAGCAAAAACAAGGAAAGGGTATTCCCAGTAACTTAAAAACAAGTGCAAAAAATACAGTTCTAGAACAAGTATTTAAACTTTTTCTATATTCAAGAAAGTGGAAAGGAACCCAACATTTTCAATTGTCTGCACACAATCGTTGTTTTGTTATTCACCACCATGCCCCTAGTCAGTCTACACCACCACCATGCCCCTAGTCAGTCTACACCACCACCATGCCCCTAGTCAGTCTACACCACCATGCCCCTAGTCAGTCTACACCACCATGCCCCTAGTCGGTCTACACCAACCTGCCCCTAGTCAGATATGCTTACTTTTGGTTAGGCCTCCAAATTAAGATAATCTGGACAAACCTGTCAGATTTTCTGATTTATATGTAGACCGGTTTGAGTTTATTGTAGTGATGTTACTGTGTTTCCAAATCTCAGATATTAACTTGTTAAGTGTTTGTTTTTTTACAGTATGTAAAACCCTACTGTCATGCACTAATAAACTAACCTACGCTGTAACACGCAACACTTTGATGAATATTGTTACTCAGCTGATAGAGTTGTAATAAAATATATAATTTCATTGTTGCAAATATACTGTTGCAGTGCTGGATCTCATCAATGAGATGAACGCAGAAGACGGCTCAAGAACAACTACTTCAAGTGGTCGTAAGTGATGTATACATTTTTTTTATTGTGTGTGTGACTGTGTATATATAATATATACTTTTTAATCTGGGACATCATTTTCAAAGAGTCATCCTGTAATGCCTTCTCTATCTCTCTCTCCCAAGACGGTCAAGATCTACCAAGTCTTCAAGATCTTCAAGTGGTCATGCTTGTAAGTGATGTATAACATGTTTTATTGTGTGTGTGACTGTGTATATATATACTTTTCAATCTGGGACTTTCATTTCAACAGCTGGAAAGGGTCATCCTGTGTTGATGGATGCTACACTATATTGTATGCAGATGTGCATGACATGGACTAAATTAGAGGTCCTAGATATGCAAAATAATATTGAGAATCACTGGCCTTAGACTATCTACTAACGTATTCTCGCTCTCTTTCTTTAGGTTCATGGCCACTAATGACTTCAGAGCTTCAGAAGGACAGTATGCGTGTAGCTTATTGCCAGCGGAAGAGTGCAAGAATGCTTCCGCATTCGTCACCGCACGCCAGTACGGTAATGCGCCTTTCCTTTCGCCCCGCTCAGACAAATGCATGTAGTACATTGCAACACAACGCAGCATTTCCGCGTACATTGCAACGAATCACTTGGAGTTTGAAAGTGATATCAGAAGAAACTACTCAACCTCGGCTGTCTTTAACTAGCAGGATGCTAGTGGGCTAGTCGCTAAAATATATATCGTTTTATATATAATTGTACCAACACAGATATTAGGCAGTACACACATTGTCCTGCAATACATACAGTGAATGCACAGCTACATTCACCATATATTTCTATCGCTGCTGCGGTCTACAGTGAAATGCAATATTATTATTGTAAAGATTATCATTACAATCGCAGCCTGGAGAGGCAATGTTACAAGTGTACGAGGGTTGTGTGCAAAGAGCACAGCCTCTCAATTTGCACAACGTGCACAAAATAATAATTGTAATGATCTTTACAATAATAATAATATTGCATTTCACTGTAGAGCGCAGCAGCGATAGAAATATATGGCGAATGTAGCTGTGCATTCACTGTACATGTATTGCAGGACAATGTGTGTACTGCCTAATATCTGTGTTGGTACAATTATATATAAAACGATATATATTTGAGCGACTAGCCCACTAGCGTGAAGGGGCTCCTTTCCTCAGAGCAGCCCGCTTGTATCACCACGCTCGGCGCTGCTGCGATGGTGCAGGAGGTTGCCTCGCTAGTGGGCTAGTCGCTCAAATATATATATATCGTTTTATATATAATTGTACCAACACAGATATTAGGCAGTACACACATTGTCCTGCAATACATGTACAGTGAATGCACAGCTACATTCGCCATATATTTCTATCGCTGCTGCGGTCTACAGTGAAATGCAATATTATTATTATTGTAAAGATCATTACAATTATTATTTTGTGCACGTTGTGCAAATTGAGAGGCTGTGCTCTTTGCACACAACCCTCGTACACTTGTAACATTGCCTCCAGGCTGCGATTGTAATGATAATCTTTACAATAATAATAATAATATTGCATTTCACTGTAGACCGCAGCAGCGATAGAAATATATGGCGAATGTAGCTGTGCATTCACTGTACATGTATTGCAGGACAATGTGTGTACTGCCTAATATCTGTGTTGGTACAATTATATATTTTAGCGACTAGCCCACTAGCGTCCTGCTAGTTAAAGACAGCCGCGGAAATGCTGCGTTGTGTTGCAATGTACTACATGCATTTGTCTGAGCGGGGCGAAAGGAAAGGCGCATTACCGTACTGGCGTGCGGTGACGAATGCGGAAGCATTCTTGCACTCTTCCGCTGGCAATAAGTTACACGCGGACAGTATGCTGGATGAGGAAGGTCTTGGCCATGCTGCGATGGCTCCTAGAGGACAAGAACGGAGGTGCAGGACCTGGCTGTCAAATGGTTTGTAATGCTACAGTATAAATTATTGTATTACATCACACTCACCATCAATGACTCCACCATCACCCCCTCCCCCCTAGTCCGCAACCTCGGTGTCATCCTCGACCCCACCCTCTCATTTGACCCCATGTCCGCTCCATTGTCAAAACTTCATATTTTCACCTCCGCAACATTGCCAAAATCCGTCACTGCCTCTACCCCCTGCTGCTGAATCCCTCATACACGCCTTCATCTTTTCCCTCCTGGACTACTGTAACTCCCTCCTCACTGGCATCACCTCCCGCTCCCTCCATAAACTGCAGATGGTCCAAAACTCAGTTGCCCGCCTCCTCACTAACACCCGGTCCCGCGAACACATCACTCCTGTCCTCCACTCCCTCCACTGGCTCCCGATCAAGGAACGCATTAACTTCAAAACACTACTCCTCACCTTCAAAGCCATCCATAGCCTGGCCTCACCCTGGTCTTAAACTTTTTACACCAAGAGAACGGTGGGGAGAGAATATATACATATGATGGGGAGAGAATATATACATACAGTGGGGAGGAGACTGTACATTAGGAGGGGGTGGTTGGGAGAGAAATATACACATAATAGTCTCCTCCCCACCGTATGTATATATTCTCTCCCCACCATATGTATATATTCTCTCCCCACCATATGTATATTTCTCTCCCACCCCCTCCTAATGTACAGTCTTCTCCCCACCGTATGTATATATTCTCTCCCCACCATATGTATTTTCTCTCCCACCCACCCACCCCCTCCTAATGTACAGTCTCCTCCCCACCGTATGTATATATTCTCTCCCCACCATATGTATATATTCTCTCCCCACCATATGTATATTTCTCTCCCACCCCCTCGTAATGTACAGTCTCCTCCCCACGTATGTATATATTCTCTCCCACCCCCTCCTAATGTACAGTCTCCTCCCCACCGTATGTATATATTCTCTCCCCACCATATGTATATTTCTCTCCCACCCCCTCCTAATATACAGTCTCCTCCCCACCGTATGTATATATTCTCTCCCCACCGTATGTATATTTCTCTCCCACCCACCCCCTCCTAATGTACAGTCTCCTCCCCACCGTATGTATATATTTTCTCCCACCCCCTCCTAATGTACAGTCTCCTCCCCACCGTATGTATATATTCTCTCCCCACCGTATGTATATTTCTCTCCCACCCACCCCCTCCTAATGTACAGTCTCCTCCCCACCGTATGTATATTCTCTCCCCAACGTATGTATATATACCGCCATCTTTCTCCCGGGTTGGTGTGATCACATGACTGACAAAGCCGTGCAGTGATAGGCCAGAAGTAAATTCGATTGCATCCAGGCTCGGTTGCTTATCCTGTCTGGGTAGCCCGGATGATGGTTTTTTACATCGAATTTTATACACCGCAATTATGCATCGAATTTTTTACATTGAATTTTATTATACATTCGAATTTTTTACATTGAATTTTTATTTCACATAGGTAAATTCGGAGCAAAAAAATTCAGATACATGATTTTCAAAGTAATTATTTTCAATGCTATAAATTCGGTGTCTGAAAAAATTCAGATACATTTTTCAAAGTAATTATTTTCAATGCTATAAATTCGGTGTCTGAAAAAATTCAGATACATGTTTTCAAAGTAATTATTTTCAATGCTATAAATTCGGTGTCTGATAAAATTCAAAAATCAGATACATGTTTTCAAAGTAATTATTTTCAATGCTATAAATTTGGTGTCTGAAAAAATTCAGATACATGTTTTCAAAGTAATTATTTTCAATGCTATAAATTCAATTCAGATACATGTTTTCAAAGTAATTATTTTCAATGCTATAAATTCGGTGTCTGATCAAATTCAAATACTTCTGTCACTCATTTGCTTCCATACTGTGGCTCTTGTTGTATTTTGTTATCTTGCTTTCCTTCTCTCTCTTCTCTCTCTCTTCTCTCTCTCTTCTCTCTCTTCTCTCTCTCTATCTCATCCTCTTCTCTTCTGTCGTTGAATTTGTGGTTTGTTCTTTTTATTTGCCTTTTTCACTTTTCGTGTAGGGCAGTGAGTGGAAGTCCCGTCCCCTCCACGTCGGGGACCAGCACGCCTCGCCGGGGCCGGCGACAGCTCCCCCAGACACCCGCCACGCTACGCCCCCACGTCACCTATTCCCCCGTGGTCCGTAAGGCTATGCCCACGCCTCCCGGGGTGCCCCAGGGGCGCCTCCCGGCCTGGCCCCCTGGCGCTTTTCTCCGGAGCCCCCCCCCAGGGCCAGGGGCCTCCCCCTGCCGGCCCCCCGCCACCCCACCATGGCTCACCTTGTCAGCGTCGCCACCCGCCACCTCGCTGGGGTGACGCGGGAGGAGGGGAGTCTCCATGGAGGGCGACGGTTGCTTCTACAACCAGGACTACGAGCCGCCCGCCTATGAGCAGAGCCCCGCATAACATTGGGGTCTTGTGCTTGGCACTCCGAGCATGGCACTAACACTGTCACGGTTAGGAGTTTGATTCCTGCTGGGGCCACCCGTTGTGAATGATGTATACAGTCATTCCAAAGCACTTTATGTCCTAGTAATAGAGCTGTGCTATAGAGATGCTGTCATTCATTCATAACCAAACCAAAAGACATTTATAAACAACGTCTTACTAAATGCAGGCTTTCATTTACAACTGAATGGCCATATCACTCGTTTTTGTATTAATTCTCCTAAAAAATGTTGCTAAGCTAGACTAACATGAAAGTTTAAGTGAAAGTACACACTTGAGTAAAAGTCAAAGTTTCTACTTTTAAATGTACTTAAGTAGTAAACAGTGAACTTTTTTTCTGACTGTCTATATTCTTCTGATAGCAGGTGTTTAATCAAAGATCCCCTGTGGGAGAAGCTGTTGCAGGGGAACAATGGGTTCATTTCATTGGAGGCTTTGTCGTTGGGTTCAGAGAGGAGGATGTGATATTTTTTTGTTAATAAATGTTTAAATATCTATTCAAGTTGTCATTTTTAACTGGAAAAAGTAGCATGTATGGGGGTAATTGTTACTTTACTTGATATTTGAGCTTCACTGCAGAATGGTGTATATTGTGTACAATGTGCACATACACTGAGAATATATTTCAGTGAGGTAGGAGACAGCATGTAAACTTCTGAATTGTTCAATGAGGGACATGCCAATACTCCATTGGTAAAGGGAAGGGTCCTTAAATATGTGGCATTGTATTACTAATCAACCATTTCCTACTGTATTTCCGGTAATGTATGGTCATAGGCAGATAGTGGAATAGCTCTGGCAGAATACTGGGTACACAGTAAATTCCGCAAAGTAAATTTGACTCAAACTGAGTACATTTCATTCAAACTGAGTAAAATTTCTTTACTCAGTTTGAATCAAATGTACTCAGTTTGAGTCAAATGTACTCTGCGTAATTTACTGTGTAGTACCAGTATTGCATTGGCAGTGTCGGCTAGGCTTCGGGCAACCAAACCTGGCCCAGCGTGTGTGGGTCGCATCTGGGCTGCTTTAGGCAACCGGACGTTCACCGCTTCCGGCAACCCCGGACATGGCCCAGTGTACTCGGGCCGGAATCGGCCAGTCAGTCATTGCCGCCTACTGGGCCGATTCCGCCAACGTTCACCGCTTCCGGCAACCCCGGACATGGCCCAGTGTACTCGGGCCGGAATCGGCCAGTCAGTCATTGCCGCCTACTCGGCCGATTCCGCCAATTCCGGACATTCACCGCTTCCGGCAACCCCGGACCTGGCCCAGTGTACTCGGGCTGGAATCGGCCAGTCAGTCATTGCCGCCTACTTGGCCGACTCTGGCAGCCGGACTTGGGCCGACTAATTTCTTCCGGCCTGCCGGATACAGGCCATTAATGGGCCGGAACTTTTTGGCCACCTGGGAAGTGATTTTGGAATGGACTCAATGAAAATGAATGGGGAAAAAAATCCGGTACTCCACATTTTCCAGTTCACTGATCCAGCCGGGGTTACTAGAGTTCATTCTGGAGCCTCAGATCCCCGCGGATCATGGAGTTCTACTGTATCGCGTTGGATCCATACACGTATCGATTTTTTCGAATGGTGATCAGGAATTGGAATATACCAGTTGGATACCATCTGATGTCAGGTAAGGACTCTATGTTATCAGTGGTAGGATAATCAGAGTAAGTTTGATGAAGTTATAAGCTGTTTTGTGAAATGTCTTCTTTCGGTTTCACTGTAAAAGTCAGAGAGGAAATCAACGAGGCGATTATCCGCGCACGGCCGTAATGTACGTGCGTGCACGTATAATATTGATCATCTAGCGTTTATTTGAAAACGATTCATAAAAAGGCAGACGAATATCAACGTTGTGGAATATTCCACTAAAAGACGATTTTCATAGAATGCTCCAGAATGAGCTGTTTTTTATATCAAAACGGGGGCTTTTCTAACTGCTCTGAAACGCCAACGACGCGATAAAAAAACAATCTGTCTTCACAGCACTGACTGGAAAATAGTCTTTGATAATGCGATGGGCAGATTAGACACATAGCCATAATTTAAAACATAGATTAGGCGATATTAACGTTAACATTGGCGCAGATGGTGGCATTCAAGCGGTAAAACGGAAAACCAGGCGTGGCGCTGAAAGTGTTAACAATTGTGTGTATTGAGCCGTACTGTATTATTTGTACCCATTCTGCAATCTGTTAAATACAATTTTCATTAATTCATTCATTCACAGACAGTAACACAGGACAAAAACACATTTCAACCCCCTCCCTTCCCTAATTATAATTTAAATTGACATTCACGTAAAAGTAAGCTTACTATTCTAATATTATATTCTTGTCTCCAAAGTGTGTGCATGTTTTTTTTCTTCCTGAGGATGGCGCCATCCCCCCATCTAAACATGATGTGTTTCTTTTCTCTTCTTGATTGATTGATTGAAAACTTTATTAACAGATTGTAGAATTGGTACAGTACAGTACAGTACAGTACAGCTCAATAATTGTTAAGGGGATGCAGACCAGAGAAAGACTTTCGTCTTGTTTACATCAGGGTCCCCCATTTTCAATTCATCATAACATATATGACATACATGAATGAATGAATGAATGAATGAATGAATGAATGAATGAATGAATGAATGAATGAATGAATGAATGAATGAATGAATGAATGAATGAATGAATGAATGAATGAATGAAAACTTTATTTAACAGATTGCAGAATGGGTACAATACAGTACGGCTCAATACATACAATTGTTAAGGGGATGCAGACCTGAGAAAGACGTTTGTCTTGTTTCCATCAGGGTCCCCCATTTTCAATTCATATAGACATTTATGACATACACAACATACATGACATTTATGGCATAGGGACATATAGGTATTTAGTACTGATACATTTGTGACATAGGCGGTATTCAAATATACAGTACTGTTACCCCTAGATCCTGACAGAGTATATACATATGATGGGGAGGGGACTGTACATTAGGAGGGGGTGGGTGGGTGGGAGGGAAATATACATACGGCGGGGAGGGAATATATACATGCGGTGGGCAGGAGACTGTCTATTAGGAGGTGGTGGGGGTTTTGGGCATTTACGGTGGCCAGTTTCGAATTGCAGCCTCCCGTAGGTGCTCTTTAAGAGCGGTTTTGAATGTGGGCAGGGATTCACATTCCTTTACAGCTTTGGGTAGGGCGTTCCACATTGTTGTGGCATAATTGCGAAACGTGTTTAGTCCCTTGTTTGAGCCGAATCTGGGTTTAACATGATTTGTTGAGCTTCCTCTGGTGTAGTGGTTGTGGTATTCACTGACCTTTGGGAAGTATTTTGACATGTACATGGGCACCCCGGTCGTATAGTGTATCTTGTAGACCAGGCCCATTGCAAGTTGCTGTACTCTGTCGTCTACTCTAAGCCATCCTAGGTTGGCAAAGTGGGCAGGGGTGAGGTGGGTTCTGGGGTTCAGGTCAAGTAGTAGTCTGACCAGTTTGTTTTGTGATGTTTGTAATTTTGTTTTAAGCGCCTTTGAGGTGCTTTGGTACCATGAGGTGCACGCATAGTCATAGTACCCTTGAATGAGTGCTCCTGCCAGAGTCTTCAGGGTATTTTTGTTTACCAGAGAGGAGATCCGGTACAAGAATCTAGTTCGTTGGTTGACTTTTTTTATTACATTGGATGCCATTTTGTCACAGGAAAGATTTGCCTCTAGGATGGAACCCAGGTAGGTAATTTCGTCTTTCCTTGTGACAATATTGTCACCCACTGTAACTGAGAATCCGTCGGTCTTGCTGAGTTTGTTATTTGAACCGAAGAGAATGGACTCTGTTTTGCCCATGTGTAATGATAGTTTGTTATCAGCGAGCCATATGCAGATTTTGCCTAGTTCCGTGCTGAGGGTTTTTTCAACCTGCAATTTGTTCTTGTCAGAGACCAGCAGGGCTGAGTCGTCCGCAAACAGGAACAAGTTGCAGTCACAGGCTGACGACATGTCATTTGCATAAATTAGGAAGAGTAGCGGTCCTAGTATGCTTCCTTGTGGAACACCACAGCTCACTGTGAGGGGGGGGATAGAGTACCGTTTACCTCTACCATCTGTTCTCTCCCCTCCAGGTAGGATTGCATCCAGCTCACTGATAGGCTATCAAAACCAATTGCTTTTAGCTTGTCCATTAGAATGACATGACATACAGATAGACAGTAGTGCTACATATCGCTGCTGTCGGGACAAAACCTCATAACTCCAAAAACCCAACTTTTCAGCAGATGAAAAAAACGAACACAGATTTGAGGGTGAATAGAGTTAGGAGGTTTAGACAGATGATCGGTTTAATGCTTTCCCATTGTTTAAACTTTGTAAAACCCACACACACATATGGAGGATGATCTACGGAGTTGATTTATATAATAAAAAAAATTAAAAAAAATTGAGTTATGAGGTTTTGTCCCGACAGCAGCGATATATACATTTATGACATACCAGATTTGCAAATACAGTACTGTTTGTGATACCAAAAGAGTCCAGAAAAAAGAGTATATACATTTGACGTAGAAACTGTACATTGGAGGAGGTTGGGTAGGTGGGGTGGGGTTGGGGGGGTGGGGGGGACTGTACATTGGAGTTGGTTCGGTGGGTGGGAGGGGTGGGTGGGGTGGGGGACACTGTACAACTGTACAAGCAAAACTGTACATTGGAATATTGACAAAACCATACTTGGTCATTTACTGTACATTGGAGGGGGTTGTGTTAGGACATTTACAGGGGCCGGTTTCGAATTGCAGTCTCCCGTAGGTGTTCTTTGAGAGTGTTTTTGAAAGTGGGTAGTGATTCACATTCCTTTACAGCTTTGGGTAGGGCGTTCCACATTGATGTGTCATAATTGCGAAACGTGTTTAGTCCCTTGTTTGAGCCGAATCTGGGTTTAATATGATTTGTGGAGCTCCCTCTGGTGTTGTGATCGTGGTATTCACTGACCTTTGGGAAGTATTTTGACATGTACATGGGTACCTTGGTCGTGTAGTGTATCTTGTAGACCAGGCCCATTGCAAGTTGCTGTACTCTGTCGTCTACTCTAAGCCATCCTAGGTTGTCAAAGTGGGCAGGGGTGATCAACGTCCTTTTAGCTTGGCCCTCAGAGCCCACCACTTCTAAATATTCTATATATTTTTTAAAGTGACATAAAAATGCTACTGTGCGTGCGTGCACGTGTAAGTGTGTGTGGGGGGGGCCTCCACAAGAATCTGGCCCAGGGGCCTCTGAAGTCTTAATCTGGCCTTGTGTGTGGTGGTAATTATACTTGGTCTGTGTCTGTGTGGGAGCTCATCTTTGTATGTGTCGTATATTCTAATCAATATCTAAGGTTATTTACAGTACAATGAGGTTGCTACCTGGAAGGAAGAAAGAGAGATAGTGATATAATGGTCTTTCTCTACTGAGTAGAGAAATAAACTGTGCAGCCCAGACAAAAGGAACTATAGTTCAAAACTCATTTGATTTATTGCCAAAGGGCTCAGAGTGAATTAGAAGGTTGTTGTTTACATACAAGGATTATTTCATAGTACATCAAAACATGTTGTACAAAGCATTAATAAGGTTTGCACATCAAACCCAGTCTGTACATAAAACAGTAGTCATGTTAACATCAATGGAATAGAGAATCTTACTGAGCATTACACATGAGTAAACCTGGTTTCAGATAAGGGATATGTACATTACTCTAATCTAAACAACAATGGTTTTTCCCATGATTTACTCACATGCAAGACAACAGCATTCTTCTGGATGGGCGGTGGTGAGAGACGCAGAACCAGGGGCATCCATTTGGTATGGCAAGGTATGGCACTTGCCATACCTTGGCAAATAAAAATGTAAAAAAAAATAAAAAAAAATAAACGTTTTTTTTTACAATTTTTTATGTTGATTTAGAATTTGAATGTCAACATTATGAACGAAGCTTTGAACTATTTGGTACAGCCCTAGCATGTTTTGATATTGTCAATTATCTCACTTTTACTAGGTGACTTTTGCTGTGACTAACTGAAATATGCGCAGAAAAAAAGGAAAATGGACATAGGGACGTTTTTTAATCAAAGGGCAGCAGAGACAAGTGATACAGGGACACAGGTAAGGTCTTACAATGGCTTAGTGATTATAATAGTGCAGTTCAGCATTCAGTAACCCATACTTTTTGTGAATGTGTTTTTGATACTACATTCTGTTGAACACACACCTCAAAACCGTACCTAAGGAAAAGTGGCTCAATTGCAAGAAAAGTAATAGACAGTTATGATATTACATTCTGCATAATTCGTATGCAAAATATTGTGGTTCCCTGCTTTAGTCTGTTGACACATTTCTATACTAAAAATGCTTGTGTAGTCCTGTGTCATACCTAAATGTCATATAACTGAATTGTATAGAAACAACTCACCAAACGTGACTATTGCACAACTGATTTGACAAAAAAAATCCACCAAGGGGGGAAACCCCCCCTTTGCCCCCCCCCCCACCCCTGCTCGCCATACCTTGCCTTTTAGTGAAAGGACGCCACTGCACAGAACACCCTGGTGGGGGTCTGGCCTGTCTCTCTAATAATGCGTTTATCATTTATACTCAAAATTATGTCATAATTTGACTTGGTCCATAGCCAATCAGTTATTTCTATATATTTGGCGTTCTGTTCCAATTGGTTCTTGATTCTTTGGGGGCCGTCTGTTTCTTGCATTCCAATCAGGTGATCTTCTGTGGGGGCTGTCTGCCCCCCCCACCGATCTCCTCGTCCTGTGTGGTCCTGCAGCAAACAGAAAGGGGTCTGTTTTGGCCCCCTCCTTTGCTGCCATAGCATTCTTCCACAGAGGCATCTCCTATTTAAAACATTTTACCTCTAGTGTATTATGAATTACACTCTTCCAGTATTATCACAGTTTTACTCTTTTGCTTACATTTTTATACTAAACAGTTGATTAATAGATAACGTTATACGTATTTTACCAGACTAAGCTTTGGTAATTAAGCCTTATTTTCTATATATATGGTTTACACCAGGAGTGAAATGACACTATTATTTTCATTAGTTTGACATTTCTAAATGGCACAACAGATGAGGTACTCAAAAAACTGAGCGCCCTCCAACCTAACAAGGCCACTGGCCATGACAACATCCCCTCCAAATTCCACAGAGACTCAGCAGCCGCCATCACCCCAGTCATCACACACATAATAAACCTCTCCATAAAACAGGGACACGTCCCCAAGGACTTCAAAATTGCGAGAGTGACCCCTCTGCACAAAAAAGGCAGTAAATTAGACCCAGGCAACTACCGCCCTGTTTCTATCCTTACCTCCATCTCGAAAGTCATAGAAAAAATTGTATACGAACAGGTCGAAAAATACCTTGCGGAAAAAAATCTAATCTACGAATTCCAATCTGGCTTCAGAACATCCCACTCCACTGACACATGCCTTCTCTATTTAAACGACCACATCAAACAAGAGGTGGACGCGGGCAAATACTGCGGCATGGTCATGCTGGACCTACAAAAGGCCTTCGACACTGTCAATCACACCATTCTTATTGACAAGCTAAAAGCAATTGGTTTTGATAGTCTATCAGTGAGCTGGATGCAATCCTACCTGGAGGGGCGAGAGCAGATGGTGGAGGTAAACGGTACCCTATCCCCCCCCCCCTCACAGTAAGCTGTGGTGTCCCACAAGGAAGCATACTAGGTCCGCTACTGTTCCTAATTTATGCAAATGACATGTCGTCAGCTTGTGACTGCAACTTGTTCCTGTTTGCGGACGACTCAGCCCTGCTGGTCTCTGACAAGAACAAGTTACAGGTTGAAAAAACCCTCAGCTCAGAACTAGGCAAAATCTGCATATGGCTCGCTGATAACAAACTATCATTACACATGGGCAAAACAGAGTCCATTCTCTTCGGTTCAAATAACAAACTCAGCAAGACCGACGGCTTCTCAGTTACAGTGGGTGACAATATTGTCACAAGGAAAGAAGATATTACCTACCTGGGTTCCATCCTAGAGGCAAATCTTTCCTGTGACAAAATGGCATCCAATGTAATAAAAAAAGTCAACCAACGAACTCGATTCTTGTACCGGATCTCCTCACTGGTAAACAAGAATACCCTGAAGACTCTGGCAGGAGCACTCATTCAAGGGTACTACGACTATGCTTGCACCTCATGGTACCAAAGCACATCAAAGGCGCTAAAAACAAAATTACAAACATCTCAAAACAAACTGGTCAGACTACTGCTTGACCTTACTCCTAGAACCCACCTCACCCCTGCCCACTTTGACAACCTAGGATGGCTTAGAGTAGACGACAGAGTACAGCAACTTGCAATGGGCCTGGTCTACAAGATACACTACACGACCAAGGTACCCATGTACATGTCAAAATACTTCCCAAAGGTCAGTGAATACCACGATCACAACACCAGAGGGAGCTCCACAAATCATGTTAAACCCAGATTTGGCTCAAACAAGGGACTAAACACGTTTCGCAATTATGCCACATCAATGTGGAACGCCCTACCCAAAGCTGTAAAGGAATGTGAATCACTACCCACTTTCAAAAACACTCTCAAAAAACACCTACGGGAGACTGCTATTCGAAACTGGCCCCTGTAAATGTTCTAACACAACCCCCTCCAATGTACAGTAATATTGTCAATATTCCAATGTACAGTTTTGTTTGTACAGTTGTACAGTGTCCCCCACCCCTCCTACCCAACCTCCCCCCCCCACTCCTACCCAACCCCCCCCCCCCCCCCCCCACCCACCCAACCACCTCCAATGTACAGTCCCCCCCCCACCCAACCTCCTCCAATGTACAGTTTCTACGTCAAATGTATATACTTTTTTTTTCTGGACTCTTTTTGTATCACAAACAGTACTGTATTTGCAAATCTGGTATGTCATAAATGTATAGATGTAGCAGTACTGTCTATCTGTATGTCATGTATGTCATATATGTTACGATGAATTGAAAATGGGGGACCCTGATGTAAACAAGACGAAAGTCTTTCTCTGGTCTGTATCCCCTTAACAATTGTATGTATTGAGCTGTACTGTACCCATTCTGCAATCTGTTAATAAAGTTTTCAATCAATCAATCAATTCAAATACCTTTTATCTAATATGGTTTAATTAGTTTCAGTCTTAACATTCTGTAAGCCCATTCTTCTTGTTATCTAGTTTGGGCTGGTCTGCTGTGGCCCCATTACCATACAGTCCTCAGTCACACAAGTGGGGAGTTGGTTCCTTTGTTCTAAAGAGTTGACCACATTTGCTAGTGTGGTGGTTTGAAATGACTGTTTCTGTAACACCAGTATCACTTCCTTACTTAGCACTGAAAATCCACTCTGCTGTTAAAAAGGTACAGCTGGCTTTTGCATTATGGTTTTTTCTAATTATTCACACATGGATTATGAAATACACAGTCAATGTTACCACATATGTCTTTGGTATAGAGCTGGTGAAGGCTCTGGCACTTTGTGCTGTCAGTTAGTTTAGGACTTTAGTATAGTTTTGTGCTGTTTGTGTGTTGTATAGAGCTGTGGCCTGTTTGGCATTAGTTTGATATTGGTACATTTCTGTTTTGTTTCTAACGTGTATATTTATTCCTCGTCACCCAGCCTATGGTGATTGTTTTTCTTGTTTATTAATCTTTTGTTTTGCACACAGGGACATTGAGGACAGGAAGATACCCTGGGTCTACATTTTGCATCACGTAGGTGACCTACTGTTAACACTTTGAGTGCCACGCCGGGTTTTCCTTTTTACCCCCTTGATGCCACGGTCCACGGCCAATGTTAACGTTAATATCGCCTAATCTATGTTTTAAATTATGGCTATGTGTCTAATCTGCCCATCGCTTATCAAAGAATCATTTTCCAGTCAACATTGGCAAGGCAGATTGTATCTTTATCGCTTCATTTCCGTTTGATAGCATTTTGAAAATCACCCGTTTTCCGGGGAAAAACAACCCATTCTATGATAATCGCCTTTTACTGGAATATTCCAGAACGTTATCATTTGTCGGTCTATTTATGAATCGTTTTCAAATAAACGCTAGATGATCGATAGTATATGTGTGCGCACGCACGCTCGTGCCGTGCGCTGATAATCGCTGCTATTATTTCCTCATGGCTTTTACAGTCAAAACAGCTATATCACATATAGTGGAAACGCTTATATCTCCATGAAAACGAGTCTGATTATCCTAACACTGATAACATAGATTCCTTACCTGACATCAGATGGTATCCAAATGGTATATTCCAATTCCTGATCACCATTCGAAAAAATCGATAAGTGTATTGATCCAACGTGTGTACAGTAGAACACATGATTCCCCGCGGCTCAGAGGCTCCAGAATGAACTCTGGTAACCCCGGCTGCATCACAGTGAGAAGTAAAATGTGGAGTCAGAAATCCGTCCTCTTCACTTTCATTGAGTCCATTCCAAAAGGGTGATTTACCATCTGGGAGACGATAGGGGGCGCTTTTTTCACATCTGATCGCAGAGCGTGATGCAATATGATTTCAGATCGCAAAAAACAAACAAAAAGAAAACACCTGAATATTCTCGGGCGTGGCACTCAGCGGTCGGGGCGTAAACCTGAATATTCTTGGGCGTGGCACTCAAAGTGTTAAAGACACCAGCTTTAGAAGTGAGCACCACCACCTGTACTTTGGGGCGTCCGCGCCTGTAAGGGGGGGTGGGCTTTTATTTCTTTTTGATATTTAATTTGGTCCTCACTGGTAAGTCCTCCTTGCTCTCTGTGTTGCTGATTTGAATTTTGTGAAATAAATATTATTATTTTGCAAATTGTCTCCTGCGTTTTGTGTCACTGCACCCTCACCTACCCTGTCTGTGGCCTTGTGTTGCGTCTCCCCACGGGGGTACGTAACACAGTTACCGGTAGGAGCATCTTGCATCTTTTGATTAAATAAACGTAATCCCATCTAATGCTTCAACTTAATTTTGTAGTGATTCAGTGGTTGTTGTGATTTGGTGATTCTTTTGCAATAAAATCCAAATAGAATTGTTGGAATGGATTGTACGTCCACGCTACAAGCAAGCTGAGCAACCTAAACCGAGGTCCTGACTGAATTCGGTCGTTAAAGAATCCAGGATGCCTATCGTAAAGAGTATACTAGGGGGTTCCCCGACGTTCCTGGCCAAATTCCCAATCAGGTCTCTGACATCAAGGCCACCTAATCATCCATCCCCCTTAATTGGCTGATATCAATCCCTGTCTCCTTAGCCGTTCAGCCATTGTGTAGTGTGATGTGTGCCTGGTGCCAGTGTATGGCAGCCATTGAGCCTGCGTAGCCCAAGGTTGGGTGCTACCAGTGGTGGTGAAGGAGGCAATTCACACCCTACATTGCGGGGAGCGCTTTGAGTGTCTAGAAAAGCGCTATATAAATGTAATGATCATTCATTCATCATTCTGTAGTGTGGTAGTGAAAGGGTTACCCTTATGTAGTGTGGCAGTGAAAGGGTTAACCTTCTGTATTGTCTCAGTGAAAGGGTTAACCTCTGGTCATGGATTGTAACATCTTGTCTCCCTCTTCAGAAAACCTCTGTGTTTGTATCATCTCTGCTTGTGTCCCTGTGCCCCTTTACTGTGGTGTGTGTGTGTGTGTGTGTGTGTGTGTGTATCAATAGCGTGTAAGTGTGTGTGTGTGCCTTGTTTTCCTATTTTCCTAAACAATCACTTTTCCATCCTTGTGGAGACACTGTTCGAACCCCACAGGAATAGTCCAGTAGCCGAGGCACATAAACACAGTATGAGGGCTTTAGCTGTGTTTTTAGCTTCAGGCCCATCAAAATACATTCAATATTGCGGGCAAAGAAACTCCACAGAGTGTGTGGATTTTCAGTAGTACTGGAGTAATGGGCCCTTTTTTGTTTTATTAAAACAAATTTGGGGTGGGTCTGTATTTTTTCACCCATCCCAATTTAGCCGTTATGCCAATTCCCTTCCTGGCCGTTGCGCGCATTGTCCCACTGTCGGCCTGGGGAGGGTGTAGAATTACCACATGCCTCCTCCGATACCTGTGGAGTCGCCAGCCGCTTCTTTTCACCCGACAGTGAGGAGTTTCACCGGGGGAACGTAACGGAGGTTCGCGTTATTTCTCCCCGATCTCCTCCCTGCTGAACAGCTGCCCCGTCCGACCAGTAGGCACCGCAGTTTACAACGACCAGGACACACACCCCACCGGCTTCCCACCCGCTAACACTGCCAATTGCGTTAGTATAGGGATGACTGACCAAGTCGGAGGTACCGCTGACAGCTGGATTCGATCCCAGAGTCTCTGCGGTGGTAGGCGAGTGTTTAGTCACTGCGCTACCCAGCCGCACATGGGTGGTAACTGATCAGAGCAACGGCACTTCAGACCAATGGCTTTTGTTTTCAGGATAGTGTCGGACCAATGGGCTTTCGGAACAGTGGGAAATATTTCGGACTATTGAGCTGTCTGAATAATTGGCCGTCGGACTTGTGGGCAGTCCCCAAATCGATAGGATTGTTTTCACAAACAAATGGTAAGTGCTCTATACTAGGCCTACTATCAATTGTAACCTAAAGTAGAGTCATTGATGGGCCACTTGCCTTTAGGCAGCCATTTTGCACTCCTATTGTTTACCCAAGTGGCAATACTGCAAATGTCAGTTAGCTTAAACCCATTAGTGATTATGTCAACTGAAACAAATACCGCCTCTCCATTGTGCTTTGCTATCTCAAGATGAAAGACTAAAATATATTCGTCCAACAGAATAGCTTTACAATATAGCAATGAAAGTTAACATTGCAACAACACTTTATAACAAGTGCATCACATTAGCTGCGCAAATGGGGAGAGACCTGAACTATATAATGATTTGATTTTGATTTGATTTTATTATGAAGAAAGTATCATACATAACATTGATTGTAGTATCACGACCCTGCACTCCAGACGATTGCACTTAAAAGCATTATTTAAAACACTTATTTCCAAAGTGGTCCTCGATGGAAAACATAAAAACACAATAAAAACATACAAACAAACATAAAAAAACACAATAAAATCACAATAACAATAAAAACAAAACACAATGAAACAAGATATAATGACAGCCAGCGTTGAGAGGACAGATCCTCCTTGAGTGGAAACCCACAGCACTCCAGACTGAGGTGGCACTACGCCCAGCAGCTTGCTCTACAACATCTACAAGTCAGATCCAGTGTCCACCATCTACCATCTGCAAACCAGTGAAGTGCCCTGTGTTAACCGTGCACATAATACACACGTGGATATTGAACCGTGAACGACTAGCCACTGAATGAGGTATTTCCCTCCACTATTTTTTCCTTGCCCTATTTTTTGTCCTGATTGTGAAGCGACCTTGGGTTCTATGAAAGGCGCTATACAGTGATGGGCAGTAGCTAGCTACAAGTAGCGACGCTACATAGCTTAACTACAATTCTCAGTAGCGTGCTGGTAGCGTTGCTACTTTTTAACCAGGGTAGCGATCTCTGTAGCGGAGCTATTTATAGAACGAAGTAGTGACGTAGCGACGAGAAACGTTACACGCTACTTTCGGGAGAAACAGTCTAGACTAGAAGATGTGAGGAGAAAAAAATAATCCCTGTAAAAAACCCACTATGATTTGTTGGTTGGTTTAGATATGAGTATGACGACTCACGATTGGGTATGGTAGGCCAAAACATTACGGGTAGGCCAATCAGAGGCAGGATAGGGCGGGACTCCTCACTCCTGCCGCAAAGCAGGAAGTGAAAATCAAAACACAGAGCAGACGTACTGAATGAATGCAATTTAACGGATTACATGAACCAGTCTGCGTGAAATAGCAGAGGGGTTCGATGGCATTGATGAAGATGATGATGTCAATAACAACAATGCCTCGCCATAGCCCTATCTGGGACACATTTATGAGTTTGACTGAAAAAACGGCTAAAACATATGCTGCTCTCAACACGTCCAGCACTAACTTGAGAACACATTCAGGTGAGCTGATGAAAATCAACTGTTCCCAAACAGCACACAAGTCAGTACACTTTTTGTCAACAGCTTTAACTAACAGATAGCTGCTATCATGATGATGTTTCACTGTAGGCAGAAAATGAACAATATTATGGGGGTGGAGAAAAGAAAAAAAGAGAGAAAAGCAGTGGTTCTCAACCTGTGGGACAGGACCCCCAGGGGGGTCCCCACATGATTTTGGGGCCATGGAATGTTTTGTGAGTTACATATTTAAATACATTTGGTCATTTAGCTGACACTTTCATTCAAAGCAACTTACAAATTGTGTACAACAAGTCAGCAGGAGTGGTACATATCTAGCAGCCAAGGATAAGTAGTATTGTTTGTCAGTGTCAAGCTTGAGTGTTATACTCTGAGTACATACTGTAGTAGTATAGACATATTAGCATAGTTGGTAGTAGTATATACATGGTAGCACTGTAAAACAGTTACAATTCAGATATTGAAGAAGTGTGTTTTTGGTTGATAAAGTGGGCAGGTTTCAGAAGATGCAGAGTTTAGGGATAAATAATACATAAAGATAGAATAGAAAAGAAAAAGACCATTACTGCATCAAAAGTAATCAACAAACTATACTATAAAAACTGATAAAACCAAATGGTCTCTTTCTTTTCTTTTGTAGAGGCTGCACCCAGCTAAACTTGCCTTCCTGGATTTTGTACATAATACAAGTTCATGTTAAAAGGATGACACAAAAAGCCAGACCGAGGGCTTGTTTCAGTTTTATAATAAACAATCAAACTGAGAATTTTTTTCCTGCCTATTTGTTTGGTGGAAACTTGATCACGAAGTAAAAAAAAAAAAAAAAAAAAGTAGTGCCGATGTAGCTAGCTATTTTTGCCATGTTCTTGTAGTGTAGCTTGCTACATTTCTCTGGGGATAGCTTCCATTGTAGTTGAGCTATATTTAATTGAGAGTAACTTGTAGTGTAGCTTGCTACATTTTCCAAGTAGCTTGCCCATCACTGGCGCTATATAAATTTGATCTATTATTATTATTATTATTATTATTATTATTATTATTATTATTATTATTATTATTATTATTATTATTATTATTATTATTATTATTATTATTATTATTACTAGCCCTTTCACTACCACACTACCAAAGGGTTAACCCTTTCACTGCGACAAATACAGAAGGTTAACCCTTTCACTGCGACAATACAGAAAGTATTGTGTGTGTGGCTGTGGTGTGCGTGCGTGTGCGAGCGCACGTCCCATCTCCGGTCTAGCTGACTGTACCCCTGGCTCTCTTATCATCAGCATTATGAGATAGTAACTAAATAGTAACGCACAGCCACTTGGAAAAGTAACTGTAATCAGATTACTGGCTTGTAAAAAGTAACAAGTTAGATTACTATTTACTGAAACAAGTAATCAGATTAGAGTAACTAGTTACTGGCATCACTGCACACTACAGACGGTTCCGTCTGGGTTAAAGTGCCACTGTGGGACCGACCGTGGCCAGAATCAAGAGGACTTTTGGAGGACCGTGTTTTTCGACAGAGCGTGTCTTACCAAAGCACTGTTGCTTTTCCATCTGAGGTGCCTATATTTGGGGTCAACTGTAGCAGTGTTGACCCGTGTCCGTTGACCTGGTGGTGTATAACAACAACCAATCAACATTGGCTTCAAGTGAGGCAAATGTATTTGCAGCCATAGTACTTCATAGTACTCTGTTGGCATTAGCATTAGATCATCCATCATTTTTACAGGTATGTGATTTTGAATATAAAAAGCGACCCGACTGCCTATGCATTCCTATCCTTCCTAAAAATATATATACTATATCCTTGTATCATTAGTGTCACATGTATGTTGCTTATTTTTTAAGAGAATGGAGAAAAGACCGTCCGGACTCTGTTGATGCGAGGACTTGACATGGAGGACTTGACATGGAGGGTATGTCCGAGCACTGTTGGACTTGACATGGACCAGTGTAGTGTAGTGTAGTGTAGTGTAGTGAAGAAGGCACGGCAGCGCCTCTACTTCCTTAGGCGCCTAAGGAAGTTCAAAGTGAGTCAGAAGATCCTTAAGAACTTCTACTAGCACCGCACACGCAGACTAGAGAGAGTGGCCCCTTCAGCCGAACGCACAATTGGAGGTGGGCTTCCCACTCTCAAGGACCTTTATAACAAGCGTTGCAGGGCCAAGGCTAAGAGAATAACCAAAGACTCTAGTGACCCAAACAACTGCCTCTTTGAACTGCTGCAGTCAGGAAAGCGCTACCGGAGAGACTCAGAACGAGCTTCGATCCCCAGGCCATCAGGATGCTCAATGACTCTATGTAACAACCCATCATCTACTACACACTCATTGCACAGACATCCACATGCACACACTCACTTTAAACAAACACTCACCTTAACACTCATTTTAGACACTTTAACACTACATTATATTTATCTATTTACTAAAGAGATTTGCACTACATTCATACAGTAGAAGCCCTCCAGAATCACGTCTCCACTGCCACTCCTCTACCACTCCTATGTCACACACAAAGTTATTATTACTTTAGAACTCACTCAGGTGTTAATTTTCGGGGGCTGGTACTTAACTTAAGTGCTTCCCCAGGGAGGGGGTCGGGGGCTACTGCCCTCAGACCCCCAAGATCATTTTTATATGGGCAGTCTGACTTGGCGTACTGACCATATATTAGTGTTGCAATGCATGATAAATAAACAGTGAAAAAATCTAAGAAATCGGATGGGGCTGGGTGGACATTTGGGACGAATAAAAATGTAAGATGAAAATCTCCCCAGCCGGTGGGTGAGCAGTGGAGGTGTGAAATCTGGCCCGGTCCAGAAAAATAGGAGTCACAAAATCAGAGTGGTGGAGTAGTGGCAGAGTAGCAGTAAATGCCTGACTTCTAAGGGCTTCTACTGTACCTCATTTGCATTTGCACCTTACCTTAAAGTTTTGTACCTCATTGTCTGCATTTGTACCTCACTGTTTACTCATTTTTACTCATTGTACTTAGATTGTACTTAGGTTGTACTTTAGATTGTATATTGTATTGTATATTCCTATTTTACTTGCTTTTTTACTTACTTTTTTACTGTATGAAGCACACTCTCAGGGGCTCATACAGAACCAAACATTTCACCATATGTTATGGTTTGACACCGACCCCAAACGCAAACGGCACAGAGAGAGTTGTTTCAGAGTTAGCCAAAATCAAGGGCGTGTTTATTTACTGAGTAACAAGAAAGAATTTGGTGGAGAACAGAACAAACTGGGAAACAGGCATGTGAGGAATGTTTGCTGCTCTGCAGCTTCTCCCGGAAGGTTACGTTTGTGGAATTTGTCCGTGACGTCTGAGCCGCTCTGCAGATCCTCCCAGCATATACTCCGGGGTGGAGGCGGATAGGGAGAGAGAGAGTCCGAGTTAGCTCAGTGCACAATTGAAAACTGACAGGTGACTGGTGAAGTGAATTGTCCAAACAATAAATCCAAGTGACAGAATCTTCGGTGTGAAACACACAGTGAGCAGTGTCCAGAGTGAAAACAATTAGGTAATCCAAAAGTGAAAATCCAAACAGGCAAAAAAGGGTGAGAACAGTCTGAACGAAAACAGGATCTCTTCAGTGCTTTAACACACACAAAAAACGATAGAATCCAAAAGACTGTTTACAAAAACTCACCAGAGCGCAGCGCGTGAAGCGGGCGGATCAAACAGGGCGAACGCTTCGTAACGGGGAAGCAGGTTCTCCAAACGGAATATTTCTCGAGAGTCCTGGGAGGCAAAGAACAGGGAAAGCAGCGACGGAAGGAACAGGCAAATGCAGGGAATATTTCAGAACGATCCAACATCAATAATAGGGGGATCAGGGTATATAAAGCCAAGGGGTGCTTAATGACAAGCTGTGACAGCTGCGGGATGAAATTGATCATTGCTCCAGAAGCGTGTGGTTGGGAGAGCACCAATCAAACGGCATCTACAGGAAGAAGCGTGTGGAGAGGAGAATGCAATTAATTAACCGAGGAACAGAGCGAGTGGGTGGGCAGCGGACAAAACCTCACACCATAAAGTACATGTATTTTATATGTGACAAATAATAAACAAACTTGAAACTTGAAACTACCACACTACAGATGGTTAACCCTTTCACTGCCACACTACAAAGGGTTAACAATTTCACAACCACACTACAGAAGGTTAAACCCTTTCACTACCACACTACAGAAGGTTAACCCTTTCACTACCACACTATAGAAACAAAAATAATTTCTGATAAATGAACTCATAGTAAAAAAAAATTGTACATTGTATGTTTTTAGTAGAGACATGGCTAGACAACATCACTGGTGTAGCAACACTGATTGAGACCTGCCCTTCCAATTTTAAATGCTATCAATCAAACAGACAGAGTGGGAGGGGAGGAGGAATAGCAGCCATCATCTCCACTCAATTTGTGTGCAGTGATATTGACCTGGGAACATTTTCATCATTTGAATACCGTGCTATTGTATTGAAAACAGAACTGCCAGTAGTGTGTGTGACATTGTATCGACCACCGAAGTACTCGCCACTCTTCATACAGGAATTTTCAGAACTCATATCGATCTGCATTACCAGGTATGATCGAATCATTCTTAATGGAGATCTAAACATTCATATCAACAAAAAGGATGACCCCAGGGGTTGCGAGTTTCTGAACCTACTGGACAGTTTTGGACTGATGCAACATGTTCACGAGGCCAACCACCAACATGGCAACACTCTGGACCTACTAATAACAACAGGGCTAAACATTGAGAATGTATCAGTAAAACAAATTTCAATTTCTGACCATTATTGTGTGTTCTATGGTACAAGTCTAATATTACATAGGACCAGAAGCGAATTCCTAGTTCACAGAAGGCTTCTGGACGCTAGAGCTGAAGCAAAATTCTCTAGTGTGATGAAATCATATGACCAATGCAGTGAATCCTCCTTAAATCCACAGCACCTTGTCAAACTGATAGAATCTCTTTCACAACCACACTACAGAAGGTTAACCCTTTCACTACCACACTACAGATGGTTAAACCCTTTCACTACCACACTACAGAATGTTAACCTTTTCACTACCACACTACAGACGGTTAACCCTTTCACTACCACACCACAGACCGTCTTACCGGTTAAGGCTGTGTAGCTTCATGCAGCCCAAAAGCCCCTGGTGGTTATTATTATTCCATTTCAAAATAATAATTACTTGTTATTAGGCGACCGTAACCTTTTCCGCGGCAGCTGGCTCCACAGCGGTTCAGACAATCAATGTCCTTTGAGGAACTACTGGCAGCTACGGGCAAAGATTCTGCCAAGTAATTGTTTTAAGTGCCGGCCTTTATTACAAACTATTTCAAAGGACGACTCCCCAGATGGTTCTGTCTCACAGGCCATCTGGCAGGGTCAGGTTATTATTATTTATGGTCCTTTGAGGAATTATTTTTGGGACCCCCCCCCCCCCCCCATTCTATCGGGGGACCCTGCAAAGGTCATGCCCCCACAGGTTGAATAAGCCTGTTCTAGGGGTGAATTGCCTCTTACAATAACCCTTTTACTACCACACTACAGAAGGTTAACCCTTTCAATACCACACTACAGACGGTTACCGTCTGTAGTGAGGTAGTGAAAGGGTTACCCTTCTGTAGTGTGGTAGTGAAAGGGTTAACTCTTTGTCGCGTGGCAGTGAAAGGGTTAACCTTCTGTATTGTTGTAGTGAAAGGGTTAACCTTCTGTATTGTCGTAGTGAACGGGTTAACCATTTGGTAGTGTGGTAGTGAAAGAAATAAAGAAAACATGTTTTCACACACACAATATGAACAGCCTTAAAACTGATCAGCTCATTCATTAAAGCTACTATATATATATGTATATTTTCTTATATCAACATATCTATTGGTCTAATCAATTCTGATTGCTTAATTATTGTAAAAATGAGATGAGAACATTATTTGAAAGGATTAGGTACAGTAGTCTCTAAGTGAATTACAGTAATTGTGATGGATCACGGTTTATGTAGGTTTTATTTGAGGTTATTCTAATGTCCTTTGGATGTATTTTTGGTTTTCTCTGGTGAGCTGTCAATCACCAGACACCAGTTAATTGCACACCAGGTGTGTGGGCTTGATTGCCACCTGATTGGTGTCAGGTGTGCAGTGCCTTGAAGTAGGCTTGGTTGACTGTTTTCGGATGCTTGTCCATTTCATGTTTTTCCCTCACTAGAGTGTCCCAAGCTCATGCTTCTAGGGTTTTCTCTGTCTCTACTCTAGTGCTATTGTGTTTCCTGTTGTTTTCAACTGCTAGGCAGTGGTGGTTATTTTTTTTCCCCAGTTATTTTATACTGGTTTTGTGTTTCCTACAGCTTTTATTTTTATTTATTTTATTCTTGTGTTTTCCCCCACCCTCTCTCATCGCTCGGTGATTCCAGTGGTTACCCTACACCCCCCCCCCCCCAATCCTGACAGTAATATTGTAAATTGTAATGGAAAACCGTATGCGCATGTACTCGATCACAGTATATTATCTACAGTACTTTCCATGTGTCTTCTTTTCCCTACACATAGGCAAGCGAGATAGGTGGCTAAAGTGTCTAAGTACGTCAGCTCAGACCGTGGCATTAGAGTGTGTCTCCATGTGCGTCTTGAGTGGCCATTAAGTGATCGGATCTCACTTGCAAATAAACCTCTACAGTATGTGTAGAGGTTGTTAACCAGTGTTTCTAGATAGGAAAAAAATTGTAGAAAATGATAGGCAATGTTAAAAATCTGTCAGAGTGTCCCATGTATCATTTATATGCAAATTAATGATGCCATCATCAAAAAATGAATGTCGCTATTACAGCCAATATTGCAAATAACTGAACAAGTAGGTTGTCTAGACCCATATTTTAAGGGTCAAAAATCACAATAAAACTATTCCCAGAATGATCACCTGTTTGTGGCGAGCTAGTATGCAAATTAGTGTAACCTTTACAAAGAATAAAGCATTTTGACCAATAAAGACACATCATATTGTAGATGACTGAACAAAAAAAGATGTGGACTCATGTTTTGAGGGTTAAAGAGTGCTGCTTTCACTGCCATCTCTTACGTAGGTCTACATGTATGTAATACGGTAAATACGTCCTCTGTTCTGGATATCTTCTTTGTTGACACAACATTCAAGTATTTTTTTCTATTTGTATTTTGTGCCCTAAACTACTAATCATCATCATCATCATCACTAAAACAATTGTCAAAGTCTATCTCTTCGATCCCCATCTCTTCCTCCACCTCATCACACTCATACTCTCCATCCTCCTCATCCATGTTATTTTTTGCATAATCTGCCTCCTTATCAAGAGCTTCTTGCTCTTCTTATTCCACTTTCTGGGCCAGTACCTCAACAAGAGAAGGACGGAGGATGGGTCCAACCGTCCAGACAGGCTCTAACACCTCCTCATCCATTGTTTTTCCCAGTCCATACTTTGATCATAGGCTTTGGGCCTCTTGAATATTGGCTGTTCTGCTCTTTTGTAGCAGGCGACTCTGAAGTTGGCTCGCTGTACATGTGGGATGAGACAGACCTTGGGAGGAGGCAGGCGTTCAAGGTCTACTTTGGAGTTTGCATCCAGGACTTTATCAGCACCCATCATTTTCTACAGCATCTTGGCTCACACAGCATCAACTGACTTAATCCGACCATGGCCATCCATAATGCATGTGAAGGACTCCATCTCCTGTTGGAGCTCATCTGTTACCAGCGACAATGCGCCAAGCTGACTAAAAACCTTCTGGAATCTAGGGTTCTTCTGCAGCTTATTCAACAGATTCACCTGTCTCTTTCCTTTTAAAGCGCTGGCACAGTCATCCCCAGAAAAGTCATAGTATCCCAGCAGAGTGCTGCAGTACTCTGAGCCCAGAGACTCAGCCAGTTAGGACACATGTATTAGCTTGCAGTGCCAGTGTCGTGGTCGGGGAGCCAGTGCCGTGGTCCAGGTATCTGGAGAGGTTGGTCATGCTGACATGGTAGATTAGGATCATCAGTATATAGAGGTTGGTCATGCTAACATGGTAGATGAGGATTTGTTTATTTAAACGGATCCCCATTAGCTGATGCCTTAGCGGCAGCTAGTCTTCCTGGGGTCCAACAACATACATAATACACAAGATAACATACACCGATAGAACATAAGGAAGCATATATCACAAATAAAATGTATCATAGAGAAAAACATGTATCATAGAATAAAAAGAAATGTAAAACAGGAGATGAAAAACAAGAGATAAAAAACAAGAGATGAAATCCAGTTAGAACCAAATAAAACGATTTATCAGGATGTGCATGTATTCAAGCTGTGCTGTATCATGAATTGAAAATGGGGGACCCCGATGCAAACAAGACGAAAGTCCCCCTCCGGTCCACATCCCCCCAAGTAGCTGGTAGATGAGGATCATCAGTAGAGGTTTGTCATGCTGGTAGAGGAGGTTCATCAAGGTATCTGGAGATGTTGGTCATGCTGACATGGTAGATGAGGATCATCAGTATATAGAGGTTGGTCATGCTGGTAGAGGAGGTTCATCAAGGTATCTGGAGAGGTTGGTCATGCTGACATGGTAGATGAGGATCATCAGTATAGAGGTTGGTGATGCTGACATGGTAGATGAGGATCATCAGTATATAGAGGTTGGTCATGCTGGTAGAGGAGGATCATCAAAATAGAGATGTTGGTCATGCTGACATGGTAGATGAGGATCATCAGTATATAGAGGTTGGTCATGCTGACATGGTAGAGGAGGATCATCAGTACTGTATGTGTAGAGGTTGGTCATGCTGACATGGTAGAGGAGGATCATCAGTATATGGAGAGGTTGGTCATGCTGACATGGTAGAGGAGGATCATCAGTATATAGAGGTTGGTCATGCTGGTAAAGGAGGATCATCAGTATATAGAGAGGTTGGGCATGCTGACATGGTAGAGGAGGATCATCAGTATATAGATGTTGGTCATGCTGGTAAAGGAGGATCATCAGTATATAGAGAGGTTGGTCATGCTGACATGGTAGAGGAGGATCATCAGTATATAGATGTTGGTCATGCTGGTAGAGGAGGATCATCAGTATATAGAGGTTGGTCATGATGGTAAAGGAGGATCATCAGTATATAGAGAGGTTGGTCATGCTGACATGGTAGATGAGGATCATCAGTATATAGAGAGGTTGGTCATGCTGACATAGTAGAGGAGGATAATCAGTATATGGAGAGGTTGGTCATGCTGACATGGTAGAGGAGGATCATCAGTATATAGAGAGGTTGGTCATGCTGACATAGTAGAGGAGGATAATCAGTATATGGAGAGGTTGGTCATGCTGACATGGTAGAGGATCATCAGTATATAGAGAGGTTGGTCATGCTGACATTGTAAAAGTTCCAGGGAGGACAATGGAAACAGTGGCCACAATGTAAATTGTGGTCACAGTAGTAACAGTGGTCTCCTACCTGGTCTCCTACCTCCCTCTAGTGGCCAGATGACCCAAATGGTCTAGGCAATCATCACACCGATATTGACTATATTGATCAATATAATTAATGTTATTTCATGGTGTGTGCTATTGAATGTCCCTTCCCTTGTGTGATGTGTTTCCCCTGTCTGCTTGTGGTTTTGTAATTGCTTTTGTGTTTATTTGGTTGTTGTGTGTTTTAGACTGGCCTGGCCAGCTGTGGCCACTTGTAATTAGTCTGTGTATATATGTGTGTTCGGTCTGCTTCTCTGGGTGGTGACATTCCTCCGTGAACCCTGTTCCTGTCAATGTCGTCCTTGCCCTGTAGTGTTGTACTGTCTAAGTAAGTGTATATTAGTGTTCTGTTTTGTTGCTTGTTTATTTTAGAGTTCTCAGTTCGATCCTTTTATGTTCTTTTGTAACGTGTCTTCGTCCGTCTTTATGTTTGTTTACTTATCAGCTTCTTTACTTTTGTTTTGGTCTTGTGACCTATTATCGCTCTCATGGTTCTTATAATAAACAGAACACAGTCCTTGAGAAGAGCAAACTGCCGTCTCCGTTTCCTCCTTCCACTCCATTCCGCATATTGGGTTCTCCTCTACTTCCCTCGCCACCCCATCGTAACAGACATGGTAGAGGAGGATCATCAGTATATAGAGAGGTTGGTCATGCTGACATGGTAGATGAGGATCATCAGTATATAGAGGTGGGTCATGCTGACATGGTAGAGGAGGATCATCAGTATATGGAGAGGTTGGTCATGCTGGTAAAGGAGGATCATCAGTATATGGAGAGGTTGGTCATGCTGACATGGTAGATGAGGATCATAAGTATATAGAGGTTGGTCATGCTGGACATGGTAGAGGAGGATCACCAGTATATGAGATGTTGGTCATGCTGGTAGAGGAGGATCATCAGTACAGTATATGGAGAGGTTGGTCATGCTGACATGGTAGAGGAGGATCATCAGTATATAGAGAGGTTGGTCATGCTGACATGGTAGAGGAGAATCATCAGTATATAGAGAGGTTGGTCATGCTGGTAGAGGAGGATCATCAGTATATATATAACAAAAAATAACATGGATGAGGAGGATGGAGAGTGAGTGTGATGAGGCGGAGGAAGAGATCGAAGAGATAGACTTTGACAATTGTTTTAGTGATGATGATGATGATTAGTAGTTTAGGGCACACAATATAAATAGAAAAAAATACTTGAATGTTGTGTCAACAAAGAAGATATCCATAACAGAGGACGTATTTACCGTATTACATACATGTAGACCTAGGTAAGAAATGGCATTGAAAGCAGCACTCTTGTATATAAGCATGCCAGAGATATACTGACATATACTCAAATCAACTCTAAATGGATCTAATCAGTGGATTGCATATTTTCTTCAAGAAGCAGAATAAGGCTAACCCTCTCTGCCTATTGGGACATCATAATTGGGCTACAAACTTGAAGACGTGGTATTATTTGGATTATCGAAGCTTTTGGACTGCAATAAGAAGATTTTGGATCTGTTTACCGTGCACAGGATCTACCAAAATGAACTGATAAGACACTTGGACACTTGGACTAATAATGCATTCAGTCATTTGGACGGAGTTGTTAAAACTCACTCCACTCAAATCAATAGAGTTATATTCCACTCTATTCAAATAAAATTTAAAGGGACGTGGCTGGGATAAATTGTGCTCAGTCAGCCAAAACAAATTCTTGGACCAAGGTCGAACCGAGAGCTCTGGAGTCGAAGGCTCTCTGGGAGATAAGAGTGGCGAGCGGCGTCCCACAGCCCCAATCCCTAGTCCCCCCCCCCCCCCCCCCCCTTCCTCTGCATTGGCGCTGCACTGACTGCTGCCTCGTGTGAGGGAGACCTCCCCCACCCAGGACTTGGCTTGTGCACTCCCCCCCCACCCCCCCTCCCACTCCCCCCCCCCCCCCCCCTACAGCCCTGTAACAACCCCAACCCACTCCCCCCTCCTTCCGTAAATGGCGCTGCCTATGACGGCTGCCAGTCTGTTTGCGGTGGTGAATATGCATATGTTTGTCTCAAGGCTCTGTACCATTATTATCTAAAATGTAATAATTGTGGAATATTACTGTAATGAGCTGTATGTGTATGATCCAAGCGTCCTATGATCCTCATAGGAGCATAACAGAAAAAAGCATTCCATGTGAAGGTATTCTGTATCTTTGCATGTCAACTAATAAAGAAACTTGAACTTGATATATGTGACCACTTCAGAAATTGTATTACTATCTTTAACCCTCAAAACATGAGTCCACATCTTTTTTTGTTCAGTCATCTACAATATGACATGTCTTTATTGGTAAAAATGCTTTATTCTTTGTAAAGGTGCCACTAATTTGCATACTAGCTCGCCACAAACAGGTGATCATTCTGGCAATAGTTTTATTATGATTTTTGACCCTCAAAATATGGGTCTAGAGACAACCAGTTATTTTCGATATTGGCTGAAATAGCGACATTCGTTTTTTGACGATGGCATCATTAATTTGCATGATAGTATCCGCTTTCCTACACAACTAATTGGTAAAAATGTGATTATTTTGTTTTGACGGCACATATTTGCTTAGGCTACTTACATAGAAACATGTGATCACTCTAGGGATAGTGTTATTGTGATCTTTGACCATCAAAACATGGGTCTAGACACCTCATTTGTTCAGTTATCTGCAATATTGGCTGAGATATATTAAACGGATCTTTTTGCGTTTTTTTGATAATTGCGTCCTTAATTTGCATATAAATGATACATGGGACACTCTGACAGATTTTTAACATAGCCTATCATTGTCTACACATTGTTAACAATATATTTCCAGGGGGTGCATGATAGTATCCGCTTTCCTACTCAACTAATTAGTAAAAATCTATGATTATTTTGTATTGACGGCACAGATTTGCATAGACAGATTACATAGAAACATGTGATAACTCTAGGAATAGTGTTATTGTGATCTTTTACCCTCAAAACATGGGTCTAGACACCTCATATGTTCAGTTATCTGCAATATTGGCTGAGATATATGAAACAGTTTTCTTTTTTATACTTGCACCCTAATTTGCATAATAAATGATACATGGGACACTCTGACAACTTGTTAACATAGCCTATACTTTTTCTCACCTTTTTTCCATTCTAGAAAGTCTGGTAGAAGTATATTTGCATGATACCCCCCTCTATCTACTAGACCAGGGGTAGGCAACCCTAGGCACGCGTGCCTGCATAGGCACGCGGGGGCATTTTCATAGGCACAGGGGGCAGCAGTAAAAAAAAATATATATATATATATATATAATTTTTTTTTTATTATTATTATAGTGAAATATATCATTCAGTAACATTTGCAGAGCCTTATAACAAACACATTATTACGGTCACCATTGTGACCAGTGGGATTATTCAACACATTTTATTATTTATTTTTCTATTTCATTGAACATTGCACATGTTAAAAGCCATTTCTTTTACTCAAAATGTGAGTATTACCAAGTCAACTTGTGTTCTTAAAACAATGACAATAAACATAGTTTTATTAGGTTAAAATAATGTGGTTGTGTACTTATTTTTCTGTTAACTTATTATGGATTGAAAACCGAAAACCTTAATGCACAGTAACTGAACTCAATATTTTAAAGTTCTGGTAACTTATTATTATAATTTTTTTTACAGTGTAGTCTTGCGATCAATCAAAACTTATTTACACGATATCAAATCAAATCAAATCAAATTTATTTATAGGGCCCGACAACACACGTTAATGTCCCCATGGGCCGTACAGGTCTTCTTTAAACAAGTCAAGAAGACAACATAACAATAAGTCAAGAACAGAACAAGAACACCATAGGGTCCAAACATTTTTTAGATGAATGCAAATAAATGAAAGAATGCAAGCACTCCCAGACATACCCCACGCGAAGGTAAGGAAAAACTCACTAAAACCTAACAATAGGGAAAAAAAGCTCCACAGGCAATGTGGAGGAGAGAAACCTTAGAAGGGCCGTTCAAGGGGGGATCTCCCTTCTTAGATGTCGGTGATAGTAGTGTTGCAGACGGACAGTTGGTAAGCATGCACTCATGTGTGTGGTGAAACACAGATGAGTGCATGCAATAGCAACTGTACATTTATACCTCACATTCACCCTCCATTCACATCCTGGTGTTCTCCTGGTATTCTCCATTAGGCCTGTAGGTGGAGCTATGACAGCACATGGTGTGTGATGTGTCCAAAAATGAATGGGCAAATGTGAGTGAAATGGTCGCACTGTATGCAGCTGTTTGTCTGCACTGCATTCCCCCCCCCCCAACTCAGATTTAGGGTTGATACAACCATCATAATAATATTGTTAATAATAACAATAACAATAATGATGTAATAATGTAAAAATTATCATTAAAAAGACCGGATTATGAAGGAAAAAAAATATGACGCATGGAATATTGTTGAGGCACACTAGTTACAACTATATTTCAAACAGGCACTCCATGTCAAAAAGGTTGCTGACCCCTGTACTAGACTAATTAGAATCGATGCATTTCGATCATTGTAGCCTATAATATGTTGTGCTGCTATTTTCACACTCACAGTTAACATTAAAACATGACAATTTGTTTAAGTGAATCCTTCTATTGTCTCCAAATGTATTTTGTGTAAAATCGTCATCAACAGCCGTCCATCAACATCATACGTCATCATCAATCCCTTGTCAACAGAGCAGGCGACCGTTGGTTGTGTGGTAGTAAGGGTTAACCTTCTGGCGTGTGGCAGTGAAAGGGTTAAGCATGAGCGGGAGCAGTTATAAACACAAAAGGGGAGCAACAAAATGCAAAGAAAAAGAAAAAAAGGAGCAAGGAAAAGCCAAATTGCCCAAGCTAGACGCAGATTTACAGGTAGGCTACAATCACGGACACACACTGTCAGCAAGAAAATGTGAGTTTGTGGTAAATGTTGATATATGGTTGTTTGTGTAGCAGCCCTCATAGCTTGACCAGTCTCCCCCCTCCTAACCTGCTGCGCTGCAAGGTGAAGAAGTATCGGACACTGGAAATGAAAAGCAGCAACACGTCTCCTCCTCACGCTACGGGTGAAACTCAGACCACGGATGATGAACACCCTCCTCTGGAGTGTTTTCCTACTAATCGGGCAAATGATTCTGAAAACATTGAGGATGCCAATATCAAATGATATATCCTTAATGGGCTCATGCAAACCCAAAGGTCCATTTCCCACAGATATAATAATAACTACAGACCAGTGTCATTGCTCTCACAATTCTCCAAAGTGCTTGAAAAGCTCTTTGCACAAAAGTTGTATGGTTTTATTGAAAAGCATCAATTGCTGAGTGAAAACCAATATGGCTTCCGGCAAAATAGGTCCACAGCAACAACTTTAATGAACATCATTGAAGAAATAACAACATCAACAGACAAAAATAAATATACAATAGGGGTATTTATCGACGTAAAAAAGGCTTTTGATACTTTGGACCACTCTATTTTGATTTTTGAAGTTACATACATATGGTGTGAGAGGAATGGTGCTCGACTGCTATAAGCTATAAGCTATCTAAGCTATATCTAGATAAAAGAAAACAATATGTGCAGTGTGCAGGTAACACATCTGAGTGTATGACTATCGAATGTGGGGTCCCCCAAGGTTCCGTTTTAGGACCAAAACTTTTTAATTTGTACATTAATGACATTTGTGACGTGTCAAAAATATTACAATTTGTTTTGTTCGCAGATGACACAAATTTCCACTGTTCTGGATACGATTTAAATGAGTTAGCTGAAAGTATTGAACATGAACTGACAAAACAAAAAAAATTGTTTGATGTAAACAAGTTATCGTTAAATCTGAAAAAAATAAGTTTATGATTTTCGGTAAATGACAAAAGGACGACAAGGTGGTAGTATCAATAGATGGCGTGGCTATTGAAAGAGTGTCAGAGTTTAGATTGTTGGGTGTAATAATGGATGACAAACTAACATGGAAATCCCACATAGCACACGTTAAAAAAAAGATGTCTATGAGTATTTCTGTTTTAAATAAAATATGATGCAATGCGAATACTATATTGCTCACTTATCTCACCATACCTTAGTTATTGTGCTGAAGTATGAGGAAATACATATATGACTACCATAAAATCATTATACACATTACAGAAGAGAGCGGTACGTATCATGCATAATGTCGAGTATAGAGAACACACAAACAGTCTGTGCTGGAACTTAAAGGACTGTATATAAATTTCACCTTAGGGGGTTGGTCGGATGCCTTAACTGCCAAACTAATTGTACCAAATTACACACTGAATAAACTAACTTAAAATGGAGTCACCTAGACTAGAAAGAGCGAGGAAACTGTCATTTTTTTGTCACTGCCATTTTTATATAAACAAGGGGGGAAAAACATACAAATATTATTATTACTTTATACAATTCCTAATTAAAATACTATAGCTAAATTTAGATGGGTGCCCAAATGGTTATACTACAGTGTTCTGGCCAACGTTGCCGCGTTTACCTTTGCAGCAGAGGAACAATTCCCTCTGCCGGACGAGAGAGGTGGAGAGAGTTAGTAATCCTAGTGGTGATAACCCGGAGGGGTTCTGTAGCGAGGAGTGGTCGACCGCTGCGTGGTGATGAGGGCGGGAAGATGCTGCGCGGTCCAATTGGCGCTACCAGTCTGCTCCTGCAGACCAGATGCACCGCTGTGGGGTATCCGAGTGTCTCCTCCCCTCAGTAGTGAACACGCAGACAGCCAGACTAAAGACACGCTGTCCGCCTCTGTACAACAGGCTAGTGCTAGCGGCTACTGAGCTAGCACAATGACTGGTTGTGTGCCTCTGTACAGAGTCCCTTCGGCACAGACCCTAGCTAAATGTCCTCCGGTCTGTGCTATATATCGTCTGATATGTCCAGTACAGAGCAGCTAGCAACGCATGAGCATCGGGCTACATTAGATATTAGCTCCGAGCTAGCTAGCTTATGCTAACTGCTAACGATAATGGGAAATACTATAGGTAGCTGTAATCTGCTAATCCCTGACGTTTACTAAACATCTAATTAGCTGATTACTAAAACTCACACTCTCTTGGTGGAATAATGTCCGTGTGGTAAGCAGCTTTACATCCCTGGTCAAAATATACGTGACCTTAACGTTGGATGCACTTCTCTTTCTCCTATACAAGTCTGGGCAAGTTCAACATTACAGGAAGTGATCACGATATTAAAACACTTCCACCTCGGCCCAGTAGATGGCAGCACTGTCACATAACATGAGATGCCAACAGTAGGCAGACTAACAGTATGTGGTAAATAATAACTGAGCTCCCACGTATTAAAGGGGAACTATTTTACTATTTCTTTCACTATTTGGGCACTTTTACACAATTCCTGTGAGTCTATGGAACACCTCTGTAATTATTTTTTTTTTATTATTCATTGTTTTGTATTTCTAATCAAGTCCTCAAAAACAGCATTTTTCTACCTCAAGATCTTAAGCCGTTTTGAGCCTGGGCTCCAACCACTGTGTGCAGCTCATCATGAGCCTGATGCCACACAGCCACATTATCATGCAGCTGAGTCTCTCTGACATCACAAATCAGCACATTTTCAGATGACTCAGTTCAGTGAGGGTGAATATTGTGAGAGGAGAATTGGAAGAATGCGCCAATATGAGAATTAGAGACATAGATCATATTAATATAAGTTCACAAAGCTAGGAAACAATGCTAAACTCTCCTTACATACAAAGCTCTAAATGGACAGGGACCTAGCTACATCCCCAACACTCTAATAAATTACACACCAGCAAGAACACTGCGATCATCAGCTGCTGGACTACTAGAGGCTCCCAGAAGCAGTCAAAAGAGGATCGGTAATGCAGCCTTTATCAACTATGCCCCAAAACTATGGAACAAACTACCCCAAAACATCAGGGAAGCCAACTCGCTAGACATCTTTAAAAGACAGCTTAAAACCTATCTCTTTGCTCAGGCATTTCACTGATAGATATCTGCTACCACCTAGTGGCAAGAGGAAACATCAGGGATATCCTGACACAACTTGTATTTATTCTTACCCTGCCTACTCTTTTACACTGCCTATCAAATTCATGTATCGGTTATTGCACTTTTTACTTCTTACTGATGACTATTTTTAAACTGAATCATTTTAAACTATTCTTATACATGCCTGTATTTTTTATGTCCGTCGGTTATTGCACTTTTTAATTACTGAATAGAGAGCCTATTAGGATGCTAGATCCTAATGTGAAACACTATGCTTATGGCAGATCAATCAGCATGGATTGTCTGTAAACTTTAATACATGGCAGTTTGGTTTGTTAGAACAGACTGTAATCTTATGCTTATGGCAGATCAATCAGCATGGATTGTCTGTAAACTTTAATACATGGCAGTTTGGTTTGTTAGAACAGACTGTAATCTTCACTTGTTTATGGCAGATCAATCAGCATGGATTGTCTGTAAACTTTTCACTTGCTTATGGCATAGGCGGAGTTTGAACTTGACGCCAGGGGGTGCGACTGCTTGGCGAACGATCCCCGCGCGCACGCGCAGCTGGCTCGCGCGATTTTTTTGACCTTTATTTTATTATTTTAGCGTTTTTACAATGCCCTAACCCCTAATTTTTATTTTATTTAGGTAGTACAGCAGCACACACACACACTCACACACACAGCACTACGGGGGATCATTTTTAACTGACTTGAAAAATGGAGGCTCTAATTATTATTATTCATAGAGACTCTCGAGCAATAATAATTATTACAGCCTCCATTTTTCGTGGACGAAAAATATACCAGACTATAGATATCAATTTTCCCAAAATAACGCTACCTGCCTCGACAAAATCCGTGCATTGGTTATCCAGATACATTAATTATCATCTCAGAATAAGTGGCTTTGTACAAGCGTTACTATCGCGCGGGGCATTCTGCTGCTGCTGCTGCGAGGGTTAATTATACTGTTAACCCTTTCACTGCCACACTACAGAAGGTTCGCCTTATAATGTGACATGATTACTACTATAAAATGAATGTATTGTAAAACAAAACATAATAGAATTCAGATTTGTTTCTCACAATTATTTTAATTTTATTAAAATAAAAATAATCTTGATTTTTTTTTTTTTTTTTTTTTAAGCAATTTCACCCCCGGCCACCAGGGGGTGCAATGCACCCCCTGCACCCCCATAAACTCCGCCCATGGCTTATGGCAGATCAATCAGCATGGATTGTCTGTAAACTTTCACTTGCTTATGGCAGATCAATCAGCATGGATTGTCTGTAAACTTTATGCATTGTTGTCACTTGCCATATCTTGCTATGCTCGCTCATGCCTGTATTTTTTATGTCCGTTCTATTCTATAATTTTTATTTTATTTTATTTTATTTTTATTTTACTATTTTTAAACTGAATCATTTTAAACTATTTTTACTATTTGTGTTACTGAAAACTGTAAGCGGAGAGCCTATTGGGATGCTAGATCCTAATGTGAAACACTGTGATTCTACCTGTCTATCTTTTTATGCTCGCTTATGCCTGTATTTTTTACTGTTGTGAAGCACTTTGAACTGCAACCTCTGTATGAAAAGTGCTATACAAATAAAGTTATTATTATTATTATAAAAAGGCCATTTATAAGATAGTTACCCTTTAAACAGGTCTAATGAACTTAGAGGGGGGAATCTTAGGTCTATTTCTACCGAACTGCAGACCCTTCAGCACACAGTCTATTTATCAGATCGAGGGTATTAAAACTTGAAGAGATAGTGAAACTACAGACGTTATTATTTATGTTTAGGGCAAAAAGCTATTCGCTGCCAGTTAATTTACAAAAGAAGTTTGTATGTAGTTCAGAAAGTGGGGATAGCAGGAGGAAATTTGATTTTAAACATCAGTTTGCACGGACCACTCAGAAGCAGATGTGTCCTTCAGTGATAGGAATACAAATGTGGAATTCTCTCCACAATGACCTAAAGGGATGTAAAAATATTTATCAATAAAAAAAGATGAAAATAATTAGACAATATGAAGACTACAAAAAGGATTAGACTCTGGAGTTATCTTTTGCTTATCTTTTGCTTTTCTACATGTTTGATTGTTCATTTGTTGCTCGTTTTTGTTCTAGTTGTTTTGTTTTCGATTTGTTTAAATTAGCATTTTAGGTCAAGGAATGGTTGTATTATTTACTTTATTTATTTAATTGGATAGGGGGCAGGTATTAATAAGAATTTCTTCTTCTTCCTGCTCCTTTTCGCTTATGGGTGTATTTGATTATAATAACTAAATGAATTATAGGAATTTGTAATGTACTAGGCGGCTGGGTGGCGTAGATTGCGCTCGTCACCAATGCAAGAGACTCCGGTCTTGACTCCCCGAGTCAGCATTGCCTGCGGCTTGGGCCAGTCGTCATACTATCTCAATTGGCGGAGGTAGCGGGTGGAAAGTCAATGGGTGGGGATTGGACGTTGTGGACAGCGACTCCTACAGGTCGGTTGGGTGACGCCTGTACAGCAGAGACAGGAAGTATCGGGGGCAGCGTGAGCCTCCCACACGTTACTCCTCACCACTGAGAGTCCGCGCTGTCTGGTGAAAAGATGCGACAGGCTGCCTCCTCGTGTACCGGAGGGGACACGTGATGCAAGTCTTCTATCCTCACTACAGCCGACCAGTGGGAGGCATAGTCTAGCAACGTTCAAGACAGGGGAGGGGAGAATTAAAGGGGAGAATTGGCGATACGAAATTGGGATGGGAGAAAAATTGAAAAATAAGGAGAAAAAGTGGATACAAATTTGTAATGTACTGTAATACACTACCATGTGCGAAACAAAATTAAATGAAATAAAATGAAATAAGGATAATTGTAGCGCTTGCCTGACCGCAGCAGTTCAAAGAGGCAGTTGTTAGGTCAGGGAAAAACTGGCAACCTTTTGTCAATAATCGAATTATTGGCTCGCTATGAGCTAATCAACCGTCCAGAAGGGTCAGTGAAATACCTCAGTCACCAGATTCAAGATGAGATTATTTACATTATCTCAACGTGTGAAAGCTGACATCATTGATGAAATAAACAAAGCCCCATTTTATTCCATCATCATGGACGCAAGATGTGTCAAAGATAGACCGGTTGAGTCAGGTTTACCATTACATAACTGTTGTTATGTAAGAACAACATGGATATTGCAACAGATATACAGATCAATTAAGTCTTTTTGGGTTTTGAAGTGACTGAAGGCTCATCAGCTTCAGAGCTTGAAAACAAGAGGAAAAATAGAGGAAAACGGAATAGATCTGTCAAAATGTCACGGACAGGGCTATGATGGGGCGGCTAATATGAGTGGTGTGTATTCAGGCGTGCAAGCAAGAATAGCAGAGAAGGAGCCCCTTGCCCATTATGTTCATTGTGCTGCTCATAATCTCAACCTAGCACACAACGACTGTTCAAAATGTCCCTGGAGTGAAGCTGTTCTATGACACTGTAGAGACGCTCTACAACTTTTTTGGTCACAGTATCAAACGATGGGCATTGCTCAGTGAGTTAATGACGCCAGAGAGCAGAACTATCACATTAAAACGCTTGTGCCCCACTCGCTGGGCATCTCGCCACGATGCGCTTGTTGCATTAAGGCACAGATATGGAGACATTATAAAAGCCCTCGTAAAAATATCCCTTACCAGTGACAAAAAAGATGAGCGCAATGAAGCAAGCACACTCAAGAATGCCATAAGCACATTTTTCGACATGCAGACCAAGATTTTGGAAAGCATAAATGCTGCTTCACAGTTACTGCAAGCAAAAAATGCGGATATTCTAAAAGCATCTACTGTACTGCAAAATGCCATCAGTGTTTTGGTGCAGTATAGGGGACAATTTGATGAGGCGAAGTCCGCCACTCTTGCTCTAGCTACTAAATGGGGAAGTCAAACACAGTTTGAAACAACGCAGGGCCAGGAAAGTTAAGCGTCACTTTGATGAACTTTCTGAAGACAGCCGCCTCACTGACACAGAGAGCAACTTCCGGGGGAACGTTTTCAATGCATGTCTCGATATAATCATCCAGCAACTGTCCCAAGGAGTCCAGCTTAAATGGAACTGTGAACATGTTTGAGGCAATTCACCCCAACACACTACTGCAAGCAAAGGATGAGGAGTTTACACCAAGCTGCCCAGCGGCTTAGAGAGCACTACAGTCGGGACATCGCCCCCAGCTTCCCTGACCAGCTGCTCTCTTTCAGAACCTGTTTCTGGGACCAGGTACAAAGACAAAAATCTGTCGCGGATCTGGTAAAAATGCTCATTGTTTACAACCCAGCAGTAACATCTACATTCAGTGACGTTTGCGCAGCCTTTTACTACACTGCTCTCATTAGTTGAAGTGGATGTCAGATGGTGATTTCAGAACGATCTGGTGGCTATCCATGGTGCTGAACTTTGTGTGTCAGAAATGTAGTCGTTTTATTAGGCTATTTTGTTGTTGTTCTTGAGGTTTGTTGGACTTTATGTCATGTTATATCATTATCTGTGGGTTTCCGCTATCCGTGGTGCTGAAAAATACAAGCATAGGCTGGCTACTACAGGTGGCTGCATATAATTTATTACAAAAAGGTCAACTAAAAGGTTTTTAAATTCAAATGACCCTTTGTAGAAACGAAATCTTAAATATTAGGCTACACCTTTTCTTTGGTTACTTTTCTTTCAAAATTGTTTTAAAGTTGTAAACTTACTGCGGTCAAAAAACTGTTTGCTCCTGCAGCGAGAGACAACAGATCCACACACCTGAGTCATAGGGGCGGAGTCTGACATTAATATGTTACTCTGCTGCAAGTAAACATTATTATTCTAAGAAATTGTATTATTATTTTAAGAAATAGAATTTGAGAATTAACATTCACAATCTCTAAAAGGCTATTTTCTGCTCTTACATGTGGTAATGCTTGTAAGCCCCGCTGTTGCGGGCATGTGTAGGCTATGTTAAAGCAATATAATGTCAAGCTTTATTGGGTTTAAAGGGCCCGGATATGTTCCGCTACTGGTCGCAGGGTGTCTCCCAGGGGGAGGAACAGCAGGCAGGGTGGCTGTGGATGTGCCTGATCCGCAAACTCCATCACTCTTCCCAAGCAGGTCCTCGCAACCGCTTTCACAGGCAGCGGTGGACCAGACACGCTGTTGCCCCGGCAACGGGAGCGTGAGGGAACTGTGGAATGCACAACAGAGCTGATGGAACGTCAGGATGTCCTGGAATGACGTTTGTTTTCTGGAATAGAAAAGCTGAGGGGGGGGGGGGGGTAAAAATTTGGGAAAATAGAAAAAAATTCAAGAGAGATTCAAGTGGAGAAAGAGATGGAGAGGGACAGAGAGAATGAGAGAGAGAGAGAGAGAGAGAGAGAGAGAGAGAGAGAGAGAGAGAGAGAGAGAGAGAGAGAGAGAGAGAGAGAGAGAGAGAGAGAGAGAGAGAGAGAGAGAGAGAGAGAGAGAGAGAGAGAGAGAGAGAACGAGAACGAGAGAGAGAGAGAGAGAGAGAACGAGAACGAGAACGAGAACGAGAACGAGAACGAGAACGAGAACGAGAACGAGAACGAGAGAGAGAGAGAGAGAGAGAGAGAGAGAGAGAACGAGAACGAGAGAGAGAGAGAGAGATTGTTTAATGTGATGCCTCCCTGTGGTCCCTGTGGAAAACCATGAGAATAAATGCAAGAAACCATGTCAACAACCAAGAGATTGATGATATAGACCAATTCACATTTGGGAGCCACTGTCTGTAAAGAGGGAGGAGGTATGAAAGACCTAAAGAACAGACTCTCCAAAGCAAGAGGTGCATTCATCAAACTCAAAAAGATCTGGTACTCCAACAGCATCTCAAGAAGAACAAAGTGGTGCCAGTCCTACTGTATGGATGTGAAACATGGAAGATGAACAAGGGAGACAACAAATCAGTCGACGTGTTCCATAACAGAGGCCTCAGAAGAATCCTCAGAATCCAGTGGCAAGACCGCATCAGCCGATGAGCAGGGAAGTGAAGATGATAGGACACATACTGAGGCAAGACCACAACAACGACTGCAACATAGCAATGACTTGGGCACCAGAAGGGAAAAGGAAGACCAAAGACTACCTGGAGACGCACAGTAGAGAAAGAAAGAAAAGAGGCAGGCTGGAGCTCATGGCCTGAAGCAAGAACAACGGCAGCTGACCGGGAGAAGTTTAAGTTTAAGTTTATTTGGATCCCGATTAGCCACAGCAGTGCTGGGGCTATTCTTCCTGGGGTCCATTCCTGGGGTCCATAACACATAAAATACAGTTACAGACTTATACACTCACAACATTTACATGTCATACAGACAATTAAAACAACAATAAAAACCCTTATACACTCACAACATTTACATGTCATACAGACAATTAAAACAACAATAAAAACCCTTATACACTCACAACATTTACATGTCATACAGACAATTAAAACAACAATAAAAACCCTAATCAAATTCATAATACAATATAAAAATATATACTCCTTATGAATGAATTCATAATACAATACAATAATACCTACTCATAATTAATTCATAATACAATACAGCATAATATACTATTTAGCTTTTACATACATTATCTATGTTCATATCAGTCAATTATACAATATTTTAATAATATATCCCTATCAGACACAGTCTTTTCATCCATATATAGGAAACACTCTGTGAAGGCCTTATGTGCCACTAGGCACAAAGTGGACAGGTAACAGGTAACAGAGGAGAAAGCGAGCCTCTCCTCCACTCCAGTGGTTCCATTTCGATGGTTGGTTGAGGTGACACAGAATGTGCGCAGGTGAAAAATGTAAAGACCCAACCTGAAAATTGTTAAGTGAACAAAATGATTACATTGGGGGGTACATTTCGGGCCTGGTCTCTCTCCTCTCATCTCTCTTCTCTCTCTCTCTCTCTCTCTCTTCTCTCTCTCTCTCTCTCTCTCTCTCTCTCTCTCTCTCTCTCTCTCTCTCTCTCTCTCTCTCTCTCTCTCTCATCTCTCTCTCTCGTCTCTCTCTTCTCTCTCTCTCTCTCTCTCTCTCTCTCTCTCTCTCTCTCTCTCTCTCTCTCTCTCTCTCTCTCTCTCTCTCTCTCCTCTCCATTTCCATCTTTTGCTCTCAGCCTCGGCCTCTGTCTCTCACTCTCTGTCATGTCTCCCCCTCCCCTCTCCATTATCTCCTCTTCCCTCCTCTTCTCCCCTCCTCCTCCCGCCTTTTCTCCCCTCCTCCTCCCGCCTCTTCTCTCCTCCCTCCTCTTCTCCCCTCCTCCTCTCTCCTCTTCCCTCCTCTTCTCCTCTCGTCCTCCCTCCTCTTCTCCTCCTCCCTACTCTTCTCCCCTCCTCCTCCTTCCTCTTCCCCCCTCTGTTCCTTCACCATCGAGCCGCAGCAGAATTATCTAGAAACACACTCCCTCGCCGTCACCACATATTGGTCTTGGTTTTCATCCAGGTCATGAGGTTGTGAGTATCTGATGATGCAAAACCTGCTCATACAACTGAATGCTGCTATCGTCTCTTAAGTCTGCATTGGTGCCAATTATGTCAGGCTTTAAATTGCATCCATTGATGAGTTGCTGCGCCCTAGTGGCTAATAGCAGTACTGTGTGCTCTGGTAGCTGCCATACAGTGTTATGCTGTGTTTTCATAATGAGAAGGATTCTCCTAAACCCCCCAACCATCTGTCTCAGGGACTTCCTTCAGCCTCCAGCTTGCTCCCTCGTTCCCCCCCTCCGTCTCCCTCCATCTCCCCCCTCTGTCTCCCTCCATCTCCCCCCTCTATCTCCCCCCTCCATCTCCCCCCTTCATATTTCCTTCTCTCGTTTTACATTCTTTCTGGTGCAGCTCTTCTTTTTCTCAATTACTGCTGTATGCGTATTACCAATACATGTAATGTTTGTGCAATACATATAATATAATGCATATTTGAAAGCAATGAGAATATAGTGTGTGTGTGTGTGTGTGTGTGTGTGTGTGTGTGTGTGTGTGTGTGTGTGTGTGTGTGTGTGTGTGTGTGTGTGTGTGTGTGTGTGTGTGTGTGTGTGTGTGTGTGTGTGTGTGTGTGTGTGTGTGTGTGTGTGTGTGTGTGTGTGTGTGTGTGTGTGTGTGTGTGTGTGTGTGTGTGAGAGAATAGATATTTCGAAAGAGGGAAATATAAGAGTTTGTTTCAATAGCAATAGCTGTTAGAACTGGCTCCATCTCTCCGTCTCACAAGACCAAACCAAGAGTAGGCACTTTACAGCGAGACAAGACAATGACAGTACCAACTATCTGGCCTTTTTAAAACCAACAAGTGAGTCAGTCACATCAATGAAAAGGCAATCATACCCTTCGGTCCCCAGAAGGCAGCGTTGTCAGTTTAGTTGTTATTATTCATAGTTTGTGTTGTGCTTTTAACGTGTTTTTTTATCTCCTAAGCCCACCTTCCCTTCCCTCGAGTGGCTCTCGCCGCCGTTGTCAATAAGAATGTGTTCTTAACGACTTGTCTTGTGGAATAAAGGTCCCTCTTATCTTTTTCTCTCCATCACTCTCTCTTAGTCTCTCTCTCCTTTCTCACACTCTGACACACTCGCGTGTACTGTACACGGCGTCGCTATGGCAACCCCTCTCTCGTCTTCCGTGGACACGGCTCGTATCGCCGTGATCTGCTTATCTCCCTGTTCAGTACAGGAGAAGGTAGAAGGAGGGAAAGAGAGGGTTTTGTGAATGATCTTCAACAACATTATAAAAAAAAACATAACGTTAACATTTATTGGGGAGAAAATATGTTTATAATTTTTTTATTTTCATTTTTAACATTTTCACATGTAACAAAACACACAAGACAATACAGTAGTAATAATAATAATAATAATACACAAGACATCACAGGACAGTACTTCAACAATAATAATTACAATAACGACGAGACAAGGTCAAATTAAAGGAAATATGTCTTTATAATAATACGTTAAGTTTTACCAAATAGTATTACCATTTCGAGTTAACCCTCTTATGATGCTTACTAATTACTGAGTGTGTGTGTGTGTGTGTGTGTGTGTGTGTGTGTGTGTGTGTGTGTGTGTGTGTGTGTCTGTGTGTCTGTGTGTCTGTGTGCGTGCGTGCGTACACGTGGTTGTAACATTTTAACTCAAGGGGGGACCCTGATGTAAACAAGACGAAAGTCTTTCTCTGGTCTGCATCCCCCTAACTATTGTTTGTATTGAACTCTGGTCCCACGTCAAAGAGGCTGGCTTCCGAGGGTGGTCTGTATAGGGGGCAGATGGTCAGGATATGCTCAACAGTCTGCTCAGGGTCTCCACACTCACATGCAGCGCTGTCCACCAGGCCCCACTTCTTTAATGCTGCTTTAAAGCGACCGACCCCAGTTCTTAAATGGTTCAGCAGAGTCCATTGCCGGCGTGGGAGATCATCTCCTGTGGCACCATACTGTGGCGCCGTACAAGCCGTACTGTATTGTACCCATTATGCAATCTGTTAATAAAGTTTTCAATCAATCAATCAATCAATCAAGGGAGTTGGCAAACACACGCGGGTAGTGTAACGGTCACAAATGTGCCTATTCTATTTCTGTGTAGTTGTTTGGTGCCAGTGCCGTGTTTGGTCACTGGGTGGCGCTCCGTTGTTTGTGCCTAATGTAGCTACAGGTTTGGTTTTATTTAACCTGAGCCAGTGATTTCACTTCCTGCTTCAACCGACGTCTGACAGCAGCATCAAGCGTCAACTTGTTGTCATATTATTAGTTCTCTAGCAACGATGTGGCTAGTGTTTGTGATCACCCTTTTATTTATATAGTTTTGTACATCGTATAGTAATAGTCAACATTTGATATTGTTGTTAATAAATGGTATGTACAAAATCCCAAAAGCGACAACGTCTGGTAAGCTACTTGCTTAGCTATCCTGGTGCTAATCTTTTCAACTGACAAGTTGACATTCACACAGCCAGACAGTAGGCGAGTAGCAGTGTAGTCTGACAAGCGGGGGAAGGGGTCGTAGCCAGGAGCGGGTTCTCAGACAGTCCGGGGGATTAACACAGAGGAAGAGTAGTCAGACAGGTCGAAGGTCATACACAGGGATCCAGGACGCGGGAGCAGGGCGTCAAGCCAGGTAGGGAACCCAGGGGGACAAGACAAGTCAGTTAAAGAAAATGAACAAGGAGTAGCTACAGATCCAGCACTGAAAAATCAAACCTCTACTGCGCCTCTACCACTCCTCCACCACTCCACTCCAAACTGATTTTGTGACTCCTATTGTTCTGGACCGGGCCAGATTTCACACCTCCACTGCCTCCCACAGGCTGGGGAGATTTTCATCTTACATTTGTATTCGTCCCAAACGCCCCAGCGCCATCCAATTCCTTAGCTTTTTTCACTGTTTACTTATCATGCATTGCAACACTAATATATGGGCAGTACCCCAAGTCAGACTGCCCATATAAAAATTATCTTGGGGGTCTGAGGGCAGTAGCCCCCTCCCCCCTCCCTGGGGCAGCACTTAAGTTAAGTAATAATAACTTTATTTGTATAGCACTTTTCATACAGAGGTTGCAGTTCAAAGTGCTTCACAACAGCATCCCAATAGGCTCTCGGTTTACAGTTTCATTCAGTAATACAAATAATAAAAATAGTTTAAAATGATTCAGTTTAAAAATAGTCAAAAAATTATAAAATAGAACGGACATACAACAGGGTATTTAACATACAACAGAGCAGTGCATCAGTAAGAAGTAAAAAGTGTGATAAGATAGTTCTCTTAAAATTACAGTGCATATAAAATTTGCATAGAACCGACACATGAATTTGATAGGCAGTGTATAAAAGTAAGCAGGGTAAGAATAGTGCAGGTAAGTACAATTTGTGTCAGGATATCCCTGATGTTTCATTGAAATTCCTGAGCAAAGAGATAGGTTTTAAGCTGTCTTTTGAATATATCTAGCGAGTTGGCTTCCCTGATGTTTTGGGGTAGTTTGTTCCACAGTTTTGGGGCATAGTTGATAAAGGCTGTGTCGTATATTTCTAAATGAAAACATGAATAAAGCAACTATAAATGTACCAAATGATAAAACAGAGAAGTTGATTTGAAAGACAGGGTGATTTGAACACCATGTGAAGTTATCTCTGTGGCCCCAGGCTAAAGAGGTTGAGAGACAGTGGCCCCTCACCCGGCCAGCTGGCAGGAAGCGAGGTTGTTTAAAGTAAGTGGTATGAAACAAGGAAGGAGATCATTATCTTAGAAGGAACTAAACCAAACTAAAAATAACAGTTGAGATCAAAAGGTCATATTTACCCTAAGTAAGGAATTTCAGGTTACGACATGGCAGAGTGGTCAGGGGACAGAGTGAATCGGACTGTAAACAGAGCCTCAGACTGAAGATGGATGAGTCAGCAGCACCCAAGTTGGGCCAAGTGTTCAATGCATCAAGGTTAGCAAGTCAGGACACAGAGTAGTCTGTTTCTTATCTATACTATGTAAACATTTTGTCACAAGCATGAGGATGTATTACTCAGTAAAACGGAATCCTCTCATCAAGTAATGATTAAACGGCCCGGCAAGATTCTATGGTGAAACGGTTGTGTCAGCAGAATAAGTGTAACATGTGGAGACAAGCCGGCTACAAGGAATATGGCCAAATAAGGAAAGGCAGATTATAGACGTGAATAGGCAGGCAGGGACGCTCTCTCCCTCCCCCTCTCTCCCCCTCTCTCTCTCTCTCTCTCTCTCTCCCCCTGATAAAAAGGGCTGATGGCGACACTCAGAAGACTCACACCAGAAGGGACCTGGAGAGACACGCCACACACACAGGGGACAGGCCCTGGGAGGCAGAGCCACACAGAACTCGAGAGCCGAGCAAGACACTCAGAGGAGACGGAGAAGGATCCCTGGAGAGCCGAGCCTGAGACACAGCGAGAAGGGACCTGGAGCATGGAGACACAGAGCCATGGAGACAGACGATGACAGAGATCGCCTCGCAGCTGGAGCGCTGAAAACCTCCACCGACAGAGGGAGACTCGCCAAGCCGGCTACTGGAGAGCCGAACCAGTGACACAGAGAGCCATTGACACCAGATGACAGAAAACGATCGCCTCGCAGCAGGGGAGCCAGACTCCACCGAGGGTAGACGAAACAAGCGCTCCCAAACCGCAGAGGACCCGAAAGCAAGGTTGACAACCAGACCAGCAAACCACTAAGAGAGGACTCGTTGTTGCCATGGACAACCTGAGACAGCGAACAGCACCGAGAGACGATTAGATTGAATGAAAGAGACAATTAGATTGAACCAAAGAGACGATGTACTTGTTGATTCCTAAGCTGTGGTATTAATAAACACCGCAGCCAGTTATTTTGACCACTTTGTCAGCAGTCTCTCCTTACTTGAACCGAACATCAGAGAACTACCTAACCAATGCAGGAGAAGGGTGATATAGAAAACTATACGATCAATGAACTTAGAGAGATAAATGAAGAACAGAAAGATACTTCAATTGGTGCGGTGACCCGTGCTGCATTCGACCGGAACCGGTTGGAGACGACTGAAAGCTACTTCTGTAAGATGGACCTCGTCGACGCCTCTACGACTGAAATAAAATAATCATCACCACTTCGACAGGCCAGCAGGACTAGGTAAGTAGTGATGGCGTTTAAGATTGGTAATGGTCGAAGGAGTCTCGTTTTTGGGGTTGCTATTACTTTGGTTAGAAATAAGTTGTAAATGGACCAGGATAAAGTTGGTGTTGGAGGGGATCGGGGTTCAGGGTTCACAACCTGACTCTGGTCTCAGCCACACGCCGGCGCTGCACTTAGGAAGCATAGGGGATAGGGGATGTTCGGTTAGGATGAGGATATAGATGTCTATATTTAGTTAGCTTAGGAGGATAGGCTAGGGATAGGTAAAATATTTGAGGGGACCGGCGTGGAAGCGATAGAATGGGGATTGGTCACAGATAGCGGGACGAGAGACTGTGAGTGACGAGGTGGTTCATTAGAGGGTAAGGTAAAGAGTTTAATGAGAGAACCGTGGTGTAGTACAGGGGTAGCCTGGTTCCACGAAGAGAACAGAGGACGGAGTGTAGTGTAGAGTACTGAGAACAGAGTACAGAGTACGGATAGCATAGAAACAGAGAACAGAGTGATGAGAAGAGGATAGGGTTCGGGCTAGGATGCTATAGAAGCCACACTTAGAATCGGTACGACGGAGTAATGGACTTTGGAAGACGTTCCATAAGCGAATTACCAATTCTAATCCGACGTCATTTAGGCTCAGATTGGCTAAGGTCGATATCTGAAGAACATCAGCCGCGTGGAGGAATGAGGGAATGTAGAAGAAATCAAGCCGACAAGGGGCTCTACGGGTAGCGGGGACTCGGTCGAACACACGATTTGGCCATATAACACTCCGATACAAGCCGACAATGGGCGCTACTAAAACTCTTCACGGGCTACTATACATGAATGGAGTGGGTTTCTCAGGGGTATAGCAACGCGGACTCAGTAGATATATGAAGCACTTTGGAAGTAGATACTGCACATGTGATTAGAACACAGGAGAATATTGTGTGAAAAAAAGCGTGGAAATGCGTTTAGGATGAATGTGTGCATAAATGAATGGTATGCTTATGAATGGGACATTGTTTTGCTAAGTATATGTGTTTGAATGGATGAATGTTAGGAGCTCTGAGTGAATGCCAAGATATTTTTTTGTATTATTATAAACACTGGTGGCCAAGGCTGCAGCAGGAGAAACCGCACCCCTGTCCGGAAGAAGAGAGACGTTTGTTTAGCTGCCGGCGTTAGCCGAGGGCGACGCGACTAACGTGTGGACGCTGTGTTGCGTTGTCGAGTGAATTGTATGAATGGCAAGTGTGATGGAACCTAGATGATGTGTAAAGTTCGTTAAAATTTTTCAAAACGGTGGTGTGGAAGCGCTAAAAATAATGTAGTAACGATCAAAAGAAACTGAGATTTTGGAGCTGATGACGTCACTGGGAGCGTCGGAGCTGGGGGTGCGTTTGATATACTGTGTATTTCGGTCAGGCGGGGCCAATCGGGCGAGCGTGCTAGAATAAGGATAATGATATATGTTCTGTGAACGGGGGCTAAATAGGATTAAAGTTATGTTACGGGGGAAAGCAGGGGTTGTGTAAACGTTGCGATGTGTTGTGCCGCTCGGATCAACAGGAGACTGGGCCGTTTAGGAGGAGTGATGTTGGATGCTAAGCTAAGCTAGTAGGAGCTAGCGGTACTGAGCTAACGAAGCTAAGATGCTAAGCTACCTGTGCTAACAATATAGCATGATTGAACTCTCGGGGAATCTCGCGTGTTGCTACTCTTTGCTGGCGCGGGATCTTAGAGAGGCGGTGGACAGGGACTTCCGGTGTAGGGGATTCTGGGAATTGTAGTTTTGTGGTTGAGGTGGAACATCAAGTTGGCGTCTTGGTGTGGTACGGCGTGATGACGCACTTGCGGGGGAGGCGTGGGCGCCTCCTGCAGGACGTGGTGAGAACTGTGGTGCAATGAGGGTGATGAGCGTACGTTCCAGTGGAGGGCAGTGTTGCCTCTTTGATAGTTACACCTCTCCTTCACAGGTTGACGTGGTGCAGTAAGCAATAGAGAACAGTTGTGATTATTATAGGTTTTGAGTAGCGGCCATCTGTGGGGATTTGTAAATTCTTTATATTCGGTTTTTTCAGTTGTTGATGATGAATGTGTATACTTGTTTGATTATAAATCTGTATTTGTTATGGGCCAAGTATGGTTGAAGTGAGAGCAGCGGCGTTTTGTGATGGGATTTGGCGTGAACCCCCCCCCCTTTTTTCCTCTGTCTCTTCCTCCCTTGTTCACACTCTCCCCTTCCTCCTTCCCTCCCTTCCTCCTTCCCTCCCTCCCTCCCTCCCTGTCCCTCCTTCCCTCCCTCCCTCCTTCCCTCCCTCCCTCCCTCCCTCCCTCCCTCCCTCCCTCCCTCCCTCCCCCCCCCCCCCCCCGCCCCCCTCCGCTCCATCCCTATCTCCCAGCTTAACTTTGTGAGATGACGGGTGCGCAAGGGGAGTTTTGTATAGGATGGATTGTCTTTATGGTGGGCTTGGAGTATTGGTAATATAGTGTTACTTGCTAAAATAGGATTACATAAGGATAAATAGAATATTCATGGTCATTCTTTTGGTCTGATTAAAGTTAAGGTTGATTTAGACGGTTTTGGTAATAGTTAATGTTGCGTTGTGTGCCCCCCCCCCCCCCCCCCCCTTCCTCCCCTTAGTCCCTGTATCCCTGTATCCCTCCCTCCTTTTTTCTTTTCCCTTCGCCCCCCCTCTGTCTCTCCTTGTATTTCGCCATCCCTAGATTGCGGCGTGTGTTGTGGGCATTTGGTTGTAGGTTTATTTGAACTACGTTGTTATTGTGTATGTGAGGTAGGTACCGGATGGGCGCTGGCCTGTCTGGGTGCAGGTGGTGGTAGGATGATTTGTGATATTCTTGGGGTGATAAGGCTTGGGGTGTTTCCGGTCAGGTTCGAAACTGAAGGGAGGACGCTTTGGGCTGTAGGTTGACGGTTCTTTGTGTATTCAAGGGTCTGAGGAATATTGCGGTGGCATAGTGCGAGTGTCCATGAATTTATTAACGTGGCCAGCTGTACTATGTGTCGGTCAGGGTTTTAGTGATATAAGTTGCTAAAGGTTTATTGTTTTCCCTGATTGGTGGTTGGTAGCAGTAGCAACACTAATTAATTTTTATTAAGTGTTGTGGGGGGTAATGGTTGTGTGTAAGGATGAATGAAATGGATGTTGTATGAGGAGTGTGAATGATATTGATGTTGTATGAGGAGAGTGAAGCAAAAGCGAATAATACATTTAGTCGATACGCTAATCGGGCATTTAAAGTAAGAAATAAGATTAGGATAGACAGATTCATCAAGCGAAGAGAGATTGGAACGGATGGAAGACCAGGTTTACCAGGATTATTAGACAAATTGATAGACATGGGACTAATGATTATATTTCCCAGAAAATCAGGTGGAGAGAACACACAGGGGATTGGAAACCTCCAGTGTTCCTGTTGAAGGAACGGACAATCAAGATAAGCTGTATCGTTATTATTCAAACAGATCACACTGTGTCTCTCTAAATATTTTAGTATAGTGTTGCCCGACATTTCCAATGCATAACGAATAGTGGAAATAATAGGGAAATGCCACTGTATTAAGTCTGGATGTTTTTGCTTTCTTTCTGTACAGGTGCTCGGCTGAACAGGAGCTCTGGACGATTTCCATAACCATCTAGGGCATAGGTGTCAAACTCACGGCCCGCGGGCCAAATCCGGCCCGCCACGTCATTTGATGTGGCCCCCCAAGAGCTCAGGTTAAAAAAAAAAAACCTTTTTTTTTTTTTTTTTTTTTTACATTAATATTGGGTTAAAAAATAGCAGTGTTAAAATAATTGTGGGTTAATGCGTTAATAAAGCTTTAACTTTGACAGCCTTAGTTATTACACATTCTTACACATACATGTATGTTGAACATCTGAGGTAACAAAGGAAAAAAGCCAAAAGCACTTACTCCTCAGACATTCTTTGACAATTTTACAGCCCAAAATACAAAAAAGATCCAGGCGGAATAGGTAACAAAGGGTTGAAGAAATATTGTCTGAACTGTCAGATGCAAACTGGCTGTGTGACATAACCGAGCATCTCGCTCAATTGAATAAGAAGCTGTAGGGACGCAAACAAGTCCCACCCAAAACTTGACCAATATAGTTGTGAACTGAGACAACCCTTATTTTGTTATTTTTGAGTACAGTTACAGTTGTGTGTTCATGCAGACACATAATAGCAATTTCATTACGAATTGAAAATGGGGGACCCTGATGTAAACAAGTCGAAAGTCTTTCTCTGGTCTGCATCCCCTTAACAATTGTGTGTATTGAGCTGTACTGTACCCATTCTGCAATCTGTTAATTAAAGTTAATTAAACTATCTTCCATTAGTTGGATGTATGGCCTCTGCAAGGTTGTGTGCAGCCATTTGTTTTTGTAACATCTGCTACATCTGTCCCACGTGTTCTTTGCAGCTCACAGTTGTTAGTTCTGCCCATCTTGACTGTGACAAAAAGGTTTTGAACAAACTTAATGTCATAGCTTGTATTTGATGATATTCTTCTTTGTTATTTACTTGAATGGTTTGATCATTGATTGGTGGAGTAATATGGGGTTCTGATAAACTAAAATTATTTGTTAAAATAACATAAGCTAACATATATTTTTACATTTATGCAAATGAATATGCAATATGTATAACTTGAATAAGTAATAAATACAGAAACACCATGTTTAACAATATGTAAATGTGTAGCTACATTTATTTTACATTACATTAACATTTATACGGTCTTTGGCCCTTTGAGGGCAACCATAATGCTGATGTGGCCCTCTGTGAAAATGAGTTTGACACCCCTGATCTAGGGGAACGGCTGTAATGAGCCTTGGTATAAGTATGAATGATAAGCCAGTTATCAATCCTTGTCTGCACAGTAAAATTTTGACAGTGTGAGTGTTTTAACTCAAGTAAGTAGAAATAGTGAAAGACAGAGAAACTTGTTTTTTCAAACGGTGTTACAGGAGTGTTTGAAAGTGGAATGAATGACAGTAACATAGGAAGTTCACTTTAGTGGAACATTGATAGGAACAACTGAAGCGTTAAATGCAATAACAATAGAATAACAACAACAACAATATGGAAAAGGGCCTTAGTGATCAGGCCATTGGGGGGAGAAGGCCGAGAGCCTCTGCAGACATTTCCCAGATAGACTTTACCAGTGATAATGATCTGATTGATTGGGACTTCTCTCATGTGACCAGTACGACAGAAGGACTTGAAATGTTGACTTTGGTTCCAATACAGGGGAGTGAACCAGTGACAACGGTGTTACTCCAACCAGAACCGATTCGAGCTGGAGTGTCCATTGCAGGAGACTGCAGTTTAACCAAGGGAAAGAAAAAGAGACTGAGGTTACAGCAGTCCCACGAAGTCCACTCTGGCCGGATGGCGGGAACTGAGACCGACAGCAGGTATGGAATACATGAACAGTTTCTACAGCCCACCCGTTTCCCATGTCCACCCTGCCCTCAGCACCAAAGCCAAGATGAGAGGCGGAGCCCAGCGATGGGAAGTCAAACCGCTAGTGCTGAGATGGGGGAAGAGGCAGCATACTATAGACAACAGAGAGCGTTTGTGACAGCTTTCGAACAACACGAGGCAGTTCATCGAGATCTGATGAAGACACAGCTGGAGATCGGTCAAGCCGCACACGAGACTCAGAGATTGGAACGAGAACTGGCAAGAAAGGCTGCGCTACTAGAAGCGACAGCTGTTGTGATCATGCTTCGGGCGTCTGACCTAGGCCGCCGGGATCAAAGAGTGCCCTGTGCCCCGTTGCCCGGACAGGGAACTGGGCCGCGACAGGGTGAACGGAACCGCAGGAGGGGTGAGTTTCCAGGCCCCTCCCAACAAGAGAAGGCCCGAGGAGAGGCAGCAGAAAAGGACAGGTATGCCCCTCTCTCCTCCAGGCAACCGGACATGCGACCAGAGGACAGGAGAGGGGTGGACCTGGCGAGGACGGTGGGAGGCCAACCGAGAGACTGCGGGAGTCGTGGTAAACTGGAACCCCTGGGATGGCCGGCGTCGGCTGTGTGCTGGGATTGTGGGGAGGTTGGCCATTTCGCTCGGTCATGTGACAAAGGGTGGAGGGCTCGGCAAAAGTCCGGTAGAAGGCGAGAGTCCATCAGAAAACAGAGTTGCTGGAAATGTGGAGAGTTGGGACATTTTCAGAGGGGGTGTCTGCATAGGTCATAGGTTGATTAAGAGCGAAGCGGAAATGCACAAACAAAGCCTATTGGGTGCTCGAGTAAATAGAGTTATTGATAAATTAAAATGGATAATGAGACTGATTAGAATAAAGATAGAGACGCAGATACATAGATAAGGTTTGATTAGGTGTGCAAGTTACTAAAATGGTTTGGAAGACTAACCAGGGTAAGTTGGGGCTATAGAGGGATGACATAACTGAATATTGCCTGGGCTAATCAGACTAACAAAATTAATGGCTTTAGACAGGAACAATGGAACATTTGATATTGGACAGAGTTAAAAACAAAGGAATATTTATAGTGGTGATTGCATCCTTGATCAAAGGGTGGTCCAGTAGACTTAAAAAAAAAAAAAAAAAAAAACACAACAATGTTAATATTATTCATTACTTATTTTATTTCTTTTTGGATTTTTTATTTTGCTGTCTTAAGTTTTTGCGGGGGTATTTATGCCTCTAGATGATAGTTTAATTCTGTTGGATGGGTGTGTAGCATGTAGGCACTCACAATTTTTTTGTTTATTTACAATTTTCTTTGTTTTTGTTTGACTATATTTTTTTAGGAACTGGCTGGCTGGGAGGGATCTCTCGCCGGTCAGGGATAGCAGGTGGTGGTGACACAGCGAGACTGGTAGGAGGTCTGATATAATGAGCTGGAAACTGGGAATGGACGGGAGCTGGTTCATGGTTTGTTTTCCGCTCATTAAGAGTCCAGATGTAGAATCTGGGCGGTTGTGTCACTTTTTGGGTTATGGTAAGGGTTGGGGAAACATATTTCTCTGTCTATAGAAAGCTCTGTAGGTTTTTGGTCGCAAATTGGCCGAAATAGTGTTCATGTAGGGTGCAGACATGTGAATTTGATGATTGACTTATGGAAGACTCTGCACCGGCTTGTTGAAGGCTGGCGGAGTGTGTGTGATGTGTGTTTAAAGGGACTGTGGTTTGTTGACCATGCACATAGGTTCTGTTGGTGATTGGCCTCGTCTAGAGCTGACTGTCCGGACCGAGGAGCTGTCGGGAAACAAGGTATTTGATAGTGAAATAATGGATATTCCACTTTCAAGGGTGGACGTGGTAGTTGTGTTGATCTTGAGATATTGAATCTAGTAAAACAGTACAGCACAAAAAGAAATGAGACAAAGATGATTTGATTGAATGCTAACGTAAGAAGCTGTGAAATACATAGATAATTAATTTGGAGAAAAATGTATTGTCAAAATGCAGAACAGTAAAGATGTATCTGCGAAAATAAAAGTTTCCAATCTATTGTGTGTTTTGTAAATAATAATCCAAAATGCAAAAAGGACAGAGGGAAAATCGTTTCCTTCTGTGGAAAAATCGGAGCAGTACCAGAGACCTGCATACAACGAAGAAGAGGCGGTGATTAGCACAAAATACAACAAGAAGAAACAAAACGGTCAAAAACGAGTTAGCAGTAAAGGCCTCAGGAGGTTGAAATAGGGATAACTGACAGGGAGGTAATTGAGGCCTCAGTGGTCTTTTTAAGGAGAAAAAATTATTTATGTTGCTTGTTTGAATTTCCCTCAAATGTTTAGAGTGTTAATATTTTAGTGGTGTGATGTATTAATCTTTTCTTGCAGAGTCCATTACACAAATAGACACAGGTGGTAATTACATGGATAAATATAGTCTTAAACGAAAAGAAGCTGAGAATGGTACGATGATTCTTTTTGTATAAAGACACGGACCTAGACTGGATGTCATAATAATAACTGATAATGTGTATAAACTGTGAAAGGAGGAAAAGGTAGGTGAAATGATGATTTTGTAACTGTACAGATGGAAAGGGGTTTTGTAGTTCGATTTGGGTCAATTTTGGATTTTTTTGAAATTTTGGAAAATATTAGCAAATATTATGATTATGATAAACATGTTTAATTTAGAATATTGATGCTGTATAGGAGGTTATTAAACCCCCTAAGGGTGGATTGTCGTATATTTCTAAATGAAAACATGAATAAAGCAACTATAAATGTACCAAATGATAAAACAGAGAAGTTGATTTGAAAGACAGGGTGATTTGAACACCATGTGAAGTTATCTCTGTGGCCCCAGGCTAAAGAGGTTGAGAGACAGTGGCCCCTCACCCGGCCAGCTGGCAGGAAGCGAGGTTGTTTAAAGTAAGTGGTATGAAACAAGGAAGGAGATCATTATCTTAGAAGGAACTAAACCAAACTAAAAATAACAGTTGAGATCAAAAGGTCATATTTACCCTAAGTAAGGAATTTCAGGTTACGACATGGCAGAGTGGTCAGGGGACAGAGTGAATCGGACTGTAAACAGAGCCTCAGACTGAAGATGGATGAGTCAGCAGCACCCAAGTTGGGCCAAGTGTTCAATGCATCAAGGTTAGCAAGTCAGGACACAGAGTAGTCTGTTTCTTATCTATACTATGTAAACATTTTGTCACAAGCATGAGGATGTATTACTCAGTAAAACGGAATCCTCTCATCAAGTAATGATTAAACGGCCCGGCAAGATTCTATGGTGAAACGGTTGTGTCAGCAGAATAAGTGTAACATGTGGAGACAAGCCGGCTACAAGGAATATGGCCAAATAAGGAAAGGCAGATTATAGACGTGAATAGGCAGGCAGGGACGCTCTCTCCCTCCCCCTCTCTCTCTCTCTCTCTCTCTCTCTCTCTCTCTCTCCCCCTGATAAAAAGGGCTGATGGCGACACTCAGAAGACTCACACCAGAAGGGACCTGGAGAGACACGCCACACACACAGGGGACAGGCCCTGGGAGGCAGAGCCACACAGAACTCGAGAGCCGAGCAAGACACTCAGAGGAGACGGAGAAGGATCCCTGGAGAGCCGAGCCTGAGACACAGCGAGAAGGGACCTGGAGCATGGAGACACAGAGCCATGGAGACAGACGATGACAGAGATCGCCTCGCAGCTGGAGCGCTGAAAACCTCCACCGACAGAGGGAGACTCGCCAAGCCGGCTACTGGAGAGCCGAACCAGTGACACAGAGAGCCATTGACACCAGATGACAGAAAACGATCGCCTCGCAGCAGGGGAGCCAGACTCCACCGAGGGTAGACGAAACAAGCGCTCCCAAACCGCAGAGGACCCGAAAGCAAGGTTGACAACCAGACCAGCAAACCACTAAGAGAGGACTCGTTGTTGCCATGGACAACCTGAGACAGCGAACAGCACCGAGAGACGATTAGATTGAATGAAAGAGACAATTAGATTGAACCAAAGAGACGATGTACTTGTTGATTCCTAAGCTGTGGTATTAATAAACACCGCAGCCAGTTATTTTGACCACTTTGTCAGTAGTCTCTCCTTACTTGAACCGAACATCTGAGAACTACCTAACCAATGCAGGAGAAGGGTGATATAGAAAACTATACGATCAATGAACTTAGAGAGATAAATGAAGAACAGAAAGATACTTCAGCTGCATTACCGATCCTCTTTTCTGGGAGCCTCTAGTAGTCCAGCAGCTGATGATCGCAGTGTTCTTGCTGGCGTGTAATTTATTAGAGTGTTGGCGATGTAGCTAGGTCCCTGTCCATTTAGAGCTTTGTATGTAAGGAGAAGGACCTTAAAGTCAATTCTAAATGTTACAGGAAGCCAGTGTAAAGCAGCTAAGACTGGACTAATGTGCTCTCTCCTTTTGGTTCTAGTTAGCAGTCGGGCTGCAGAGTTTTGGATTAGCTGAAGCCTCTCTGTGGTTTTCTTAGGGAGACCTGTGAAAAGTGCATTACAGTAGTCTAACCGGCTAGATATGAATGCATGAATTAGCTTCTCAGCATCGTTCTGATTAATAAATAAATAATAAGTACCCTCCCTTTGTTCACTTTGGGAGCTAGCCACCATCCCCCGCAATATAACACCTGAGTGCTAGTTCTATAGTGGCAGAGGAGCAGCAGAAGTGGTTTGAATCTTCAGTGCTGCATCTGTAGGTCCGGATAGAGTGAGAGAAACCAAGGGTTATAGAAGACTGTTACGAGTTGGAAGGTGGGTTGGACCCAGGTGCAGTACAGAACCGATATGACGAAGGACAGTTGTTGATGTTCAAACAAGGAACCGTTTAAATGTTTAATGTTGTAAAGAACAGCACACGCAAACAACGACGTGTAAACAAAAAGAGAGATGAATCTGCATCTCATAATAACAAAGTGGAGAGAACACTGTCTCCAGAACACGTACTTTGGCATACATGTCAAACGACGGAGATGTATACAAACGCAATAATATAATCTAAACATTCAACAGTGAACGCAAACGGAAATCAAAGTGACGTGATAATAATGAACAGTAGCGAGCGTACTTATCCTCTTATGGCAAGGAGCGATAAGACTTACTCACAACGGTGTACTCACGGGTAGGTTCAGTGATTAACTGACAGTCTGAATAGTAACCAGGAAGAGCATATAAAGCCAACCTAACTAGCCACACCAGGTACCAATGAATGCAATCAGGACAGATAGACAGGTAATTACCCTCAGGGAACGCTAGGGCTTTACTCCCTGAGGAGAGCAAAACCCCAAACGTTACAGAAGATGGGACACCTGGAGGCTTGGAGGTGCATGACACTGGTGATGTCTGGCACACAGGTATATCTTACCATCTCAACATGTGTTTTCCTATGTTCATTGATTTATTGCACCACTTACTCAGTGGCGAATCCTTGTGGAAGCCAACGGAAGCCATGCCTCCCTATAAATTCATATCAAATTATGAAATATGAAAAAAAAATATATACTCTGTCAGGATCTAGGGGTAACAGTACTGTATATTTGATGTCATGATGTCTTGTATGTCATAAATGTCACTATGAATTGAAAATGGGGGACCCTGATGTAAACAAGACAAACGTCTTTCTCTGGTCTGCATCCCCTTATACAATTGTGTGTATTGAGCCGTACTGTATTGTACCCATTCTGCAATCTGTTAAGAAAGTTTGACTGGCCGCCGAGCCATACTGTAGTGTACATGGTGACTACTTGACTTAAAAAAAAAAAAAATTAAAAATTAATAAAAATATTTAATACATTTTTTTAATAATTTTTTTTGGCTTCCCCTGTTATTTTACCCACGCGACGCCACTGCACTTACTACTCAGAGAGTACGCTGATGAGAGCAATAGATATACAGGAACATTTCATTGCTTTTCAAACCTTTATTTTATTCTCAGAGACATTGAGCTTTCCCCGTCGAGATTACAGGCCTATTAAAACAGGTAAAATAATTATAATAATAAAGATAAAGATAAATAATTATATATTGAATAAATAGGACAAAAACAGAGATGGAAAAAATCTAACTGAAGCAGGGAGATTTGTAATCATGTTTTTAAATTGTCCACAGGATAGTTGTAACTGTGGCCATTATATGGTTTACATAATTTATATCTTCTTTAAGTTTTGTAAGCCTAATGTAATATTTGAGAATGTATTTATGTTGCATTTCTTATTTCTCTGTTATTTAATTTGGTACAACAAGTTATTGTTATGGTGAGTGGCAAGGTCCCAGTAGTAGAGGAATAAAGGAGGCAGAGAGTGATTGCTCGTCTATCAGTGGTTCCTTTTAATATTGGAACAATACACCTGAGCAACAGAGAATAGGCGATGACGCAGAGCGTCTACTGAAATAGCACAAAAAAAGTGAACAACTAATCAAGACGATCTGGAGCAGGAACGTCTGAGTCCAGGGGTACCGCCGTGTACCGAGCTGGAGGTAGTGTGAAGAACCGACGATAAAACACAGGGAAGACATAGGTACACATTCCAGACATTCCACACGCACCACAGTGACAACGAATCAGAGAACACAGACAATTAGTGACAGGGGAGACAAGTGACAGGTGTCAGAATGGTGTACGGTTCTCAGGCAGCAGCCAGAGAACCCAGAGCGTTACAGTTATAGTACCTTTATTTTGAGGTCTCAGTTATTTATATAGTGTCCTGTCCCCGTTGGGCTGCTCTCGCGTGTTTTGGGACTAATTGCGACACCTGCAAGCAAGCAGCAGGGATGGTCGGCATTATACTTCGGTGAACGTTTTATCATTTAATTTATATGACGGTTACAAGAAGAGAAGACTGAAGATTTTCCCCCTTTGTGTAGCATGCAGCCAACGAGGTATTTAGTGTTTGTTTGTATTTTACTTTGGTAAAGGATTATTTCACATGCTGTGCATGTTATTATTTCATGTTAAACTAACATGGCTTATGTTTCTCTTTTTAAGTTTTCAGAATGATGACAGGTTACAAAGGCACCTCCCTCAAGCTGAACAGTGACATCTCATTGGCAAATTATCTCAATACCTTCTATGCGAGGTTTGAGGCTGTGAATAACAACACTAGCCTACAAACCACTGCAATGGAGGGTGCGGCCACTGCCGATGGAGACTCAGTGTTCAGGATAACAGAACATGAGGTGAGGAGGACCTTTAAGAAAGTGAATATCAGGAAGGCAGCAGGACCGGACGGTATACCCGGCCGCGTCTTAAAAGTATGTGCCGACCACGCCCGCTTGCCTCAACGACTACCACCCTGTAGCTCTCACCTCCATAGCCATGAAGTGCTTTGAGAAGCTAGTGAAGGGCTACATCTGTTCCTCCCTCCCCACCAACCTGGACCCCTGCAATTTGCATATCGCCCCAACAGGTCCACGGAGGACGCCATAGCCCATGTGCTGCACACAGCAGCATCACACCTGGACAAGAGGCAGGGGAACTATGTGAGAATGCTATTCATCGACTACAGCTCAGCATTCAATACCATAGTCCCCTCCAAACTCATAGCCAAGCTCAGGGACCTGGGCTTGAACTATGACCTCTGCCAGTGGGTCTTGGACTTCCTGATGGGCAGACCCCAGGTGGTGAGAGCAGGCAACTGCACCTCCTCATCCATCACTCTTAACATAGGGGCCCCCTAGGGCTGTGTTCTGAGTCCCCTCCTCTACTCGCTGTACACACACGATTGTGTGGCACAGCGGAACAACAACACAATCATCAAATTTGGTGACACAGTAGTGGTGGGCCTGATCTCTGCAAACGATGAGAGGGCCTAGCTGGAGGAGGTAGAGGTTCTGGCGGGATGGTGCCAGGAGAACAGCCTCTCCCTGAACGTCAGCAAAACAAAAGAGATGATTGTGGACTTTAGGAGGTTGGGGGTCAGGGACTACAGCCCCCTCAGCATCGACGGGGCACCGGTCGAGAGAGTGAACAGTTTTGAGTACCTCGGAGTCCACATATCCGAGGACTTGACATGGACCACACACAAACAGTATCAAACAGGGGTTCTTATGTACAAAGTCATTGGTCTTCCTTTATCTTTGCCTAATTTTTTTCAAACTTATTTTGAGTTTAATTCTCATTATCATGCACATCTCACAAGAAGAAATAAAGACTTACGCATTCCTTTCTGTAGGACCTCTGTTGCCAAATTCTCATTTGTTTATCAAGGTGCAGTGATGTGGAATGATATACAAAATCTAACAGAAACATGTTCCACTTTAAATATATTTAAAGGTAAGCTTAAAAAAGAACTACAGATACTGTAGTCTATAGTATCCATGTGTATTTGTGTAGTCTTTTAAAAAAGAAATCCGAACATTATAATAGTTGTATAATGCTATATTGTATGTATCTGTGTGTATGAGAGAGGGATATGCGCATGTGTTTGTGCATAATGTGGGGGGGGGGGGGGGATTTTTTTTTTGTGTAGTTATCCTATATAGGTGTAAGAGGGGAGGTCGCTTATAAGCCCTTGGGTTTTTTTACCTTTCCTGCACATTTTAACTGTTCTTCTTTTTACTTATTTTATTCCAGAATGTATGTTTGTAAGTGCGAATAACAATAAACAAATAAACAAACATTGACAGTGTAGTGAAGAAAGCACGACAATGCCTCTACTTCCTTAGGCGCCTAAGGAGGTTCAACTTGAGTCAGAAGATCCTTAAGAACTTCTACTCATGCACAATAGAGAGCATCCTGACAGGCAATATCACCTCCTGGTTTGGGAATAGCACCGCACAAGACCGCAGCAGACTACAGAGAGTGGCCCACTCAGCCGAACGCACAATTGGAGGTGGGCTTCTCACTCTCCAAGACATTTACAACAAGCATTGCAAAAATAAGGCTAAGAGAATAATAAATGACTCTAGCCACGCAAACAACTGCCTCTTTGAACTACTGCGGTCAGGCAAGCAATACCGGAGTCTCATGGCAAGCACAGAGAGACTCAGAAGGAGCTTCTATCCCCAGGCCATCAGGATGCTCAATGACAATCAATGAAAATAACCCTATGTAACAAACCATCAAATACACTCACAGCACACACATCCACACTCACTTTAACACTTTCAGCGCCACGCCTGGTTTTCCGTTTTACCGCTTGAATGCCACCATTGGCGCCAATGTTAACGTTAATATCGCCTAATCTATGTTTTAAATTATGGCTATGTGTCTAATCTGCCCATCGCATTATCAAAGACTATTTTCCAGTCAGTGCTGTGAAGGCAGATTGTTTTTTTATCGCGTCGTTGCCATTTCAGAGCAGTTAGAAAAGCCCCCGTTTTGATATAAAAAAACAGCTCATTCTGGAGCATTCTATGAAAATCGTCTTTTAGTGGAATATTCCACAACGTTGATATTCGTCGGCCTTTTTATGAATCGTTTTCAAATAAACGCTAGATGATCAATATTATACGTGCACGCACGCACATTACGGCCGCGCACTGATAATCGCTCCGTTGATTTCCTCACAGACTTTTACAGTTAAACCGAAAGAAGACATTTCACAAAACAGCTTATAACTTCATCAAACTTACTCTGATTATCCTACCACTGATAACATAGAGTCCTTACCTGACATCAGATGGTATCCAACTGGTATATTCCAATTCCTGATCACCATTCGAAAAAATCGATACGTGTATGGATCCAACGCGATACAGTAGAACTCCATGATCCGCGGGGATCTGAGGCTCCAGAATGAACTCTTGTAACCCCGGCTGGATCAGTGAACTGGAAAATGTGGAGTACCGGATTTTTTTCCCCATTCATTTTCATTGAGTCCATTCCAAAATCACTTATGTCATCTGGGAGACGACAGGGGGCGCTTTTTTCCACAGTGATCGCCGGCGCCCCTCGGCTATACTCGGGTAGGCTCGGGTGATGCAATAATTTTTCAGATCACAAAAAAAAAAAAATTAAAATAATTCTGAGAAATCTCGTGAGTGGCATGCAACCACCTATAAAAAAAACAGAGAAATCTTGTGAGTGGCACTCAAAGTGTTAATAAACAACTCACTTTAGCACCCACTTTACCCACTTTAGACACTTTAACACACTTTATATGTATTGGTATACTGGTATATTTGTATATTTTTTTGTTGAGATTTGCACAGCTCAACTCATACCTCATTGCAGCTCACCACCACAAGGTGGCACCACAAGCTAAGCTAAGTTGTACCTCATCACATTCCTGCATTGTACTGTATACGGGAACTCAGTTACCTTTCTCTACTCTGCACTGTATATTGTATATTGTATATATATTGAACATTTTTGTTTTGTTTACACTTGTTTACGTACTTGACTTTCTATTCTATACATATATTATACTTTTATACTTATCCTTTTATATAGCACACTCTCAGGAGCAAAACGGAAAGAAGCATTTCATATAAAAGTATTCTGTATTTCTATATGACAACTAATAAAGAAACTTGAACTTGAACTTGAACTTGGATTTGGAGTAACAAGGCTTCAATAAACCTGTAGCAGGAAACCCACTTGTGTCTGCCTGTGCTTTGAGGGAATTACAATCAACCACAGGCTGTTTCCTCTAACATGTTGTACTACCTCCTAAATAATGTTAATGTTCCCCTTTAACCCTTTCACTAGCACACTACAGAAGGGTAACCCTTTCACTGCCACACTACAGACGGTTAACCTTTCACTACCACACTACAGAAGGTTAACCTTTCACTACCACACTACAGAAGGTTAACCCTTTCACTACCACACTACATAAGGTTAACCTTTCACTAACACACTACAGACGGTTAACCTTTCACTACCACACTACAGAAGGTTAACCCTTTCACTACCACACTACAGAAGGTTAACCCTTTCACTGCCACACTACCAAATGGTTAACCCTTTCACTGCCACACTACAGACGGTTATTGGCCTTTGTGTTTTTGGAAATTGCCTTGTGTGTGTATGGCCACAGAGAGAGCATTGTTAGCTATAGTTTGTTTTTGTTTATTTTTTTAAATAATATTTTTTATTTTATTTTTTAAACATAACATACATTTAGACACACAAGTATTAACAGTAAATATCCTAAGTAAATCACAGGATTATACATTTCAAATCAATATAAATGTAGTTTACGGGATATATATACCTAATACTTGCAGTCCAATACAATACATACATATGCTCTTGCTCGCTCTACCCCCCCCGGACCCCCACTTGGATAATCCATCCATTTTCATTCGTTCCTAACCAGGAACTACAATTCATATGCTAGCTTTTATTCTCTCCACCACTTTTAACCAAATTGCAATGTTAGTTTCACTGATACCTAAAATTCTTGCTGTAGATATCTCTAGATAAATCACATCGAGATAGGTAAGAAGCCATACCTTCCGGCACATTTTTTCCGGTTGAATCCATCGTGAAGCTATCAGCTTTTTAGCAGCTGTAAGACCGGATAAAACTAGTATCTTTAGCTGTATATGGGCTGCATACTGAAAGACATCATTCAACAGCAATACAGAGGGATGTACAGGTATATTCAGAAGTAAGAATTCTGATAATTTCAGGGTCACTTCTTCCCAGAATTTCTTAACAGGTGGGCAATCCCAATACATATGCATAAATGTACCCTCATCACCATTTGTACATAAAGAACATATAGAATCTTGTCTAAGTCCCATTCTGTTCAATCTTATAGGAGTCAGGTATGTCCTGTGAATATAATTAAGATTAATTTGTTGATGATCCGGGTTGCGTGATGCAATTCGAAGGTTTGCCCAGACTTCTTGCCAATCAAAATCTACTTCCAAATCTGGTATATCCCTCCTCCATACTAAGTCTAGGGGAAGGATTTCATACGAAGACGTTAGTAAGTGATGATAAAAATCAGATACGAATCCTCTCGATGTCTCTCTTTCATAGACGAATTTGTGATATCTGTGATGCTCAATTGGTATTTTTAATGGGACTCCATGAGCCTTCAAACATTTTAATAACTGTGCGTAGAAATAATATGTGGAACTGGTGAGGTTAACATTTTTATGTATATCATGATAGCTACAAAAACCCTGTTTGTTGAAAACATCTCCCAATGTATGTATGCCCTGCTTTTCCCATTTTGGGTATCTGATAGGTCGTTTCCCAATAAGGAGTTCATTGTTATTGAATAGGGGAGTATGGCTATGCCAATTATGTTGGTTAGTATATATTTCACATGTGTAATAAGAGGGCCAAATTTCACTTCGCATTGCTTAATTGATAGTTTGGTGTATACTATGTCCTGCAGTCTATGTGGTGCTACTATCTTTTCTTCTAAGTTTCTCCAGGATACTGATGCTTGGGAGTCAAACCAGGTTGTCAGTGGTCTTAAAGAGTACGCTTTAAAATAGTGGTAAAAGTCTGGGAATGCTAATCCACCGTCGGCTTTGTTTCTCTGTGCGGTGAATCTTTTTATTCTTGGAGGTTTATTATTCCAAACAAATTTATATGCGGTGGAGTGTAATTTTTTCCAGTAACCATCAGGAGGGGGTAGCGGTAACATTGAGCTAATGAAGTTGATTCTAGGTAAGACATTCATCTTGACTATTGATACTCGGGCCTGTACTGAATTTTTAAGTTTGGACCACCTGTCAAAGTCGTAATTGATCTTATCTTGGACTTTTGTGTAATTGTACTTAGTAGGGAATACCTCAACTCCTAAACATCTGAAGTGTTTTACCATTGGTATTTTTCCTGGAAGGAGTATATTCTTTGCAAGGGCGTTAAGTGGTAGGAAGGCCGACTTTGGCCAATTTATCCTAAATCCCGATAGATTGCCAAAGTCATCAATCAACTTGAGAAGATGAGGCATTGAGGTGGTAGGGTTTCCCATGAACAATATTACGTCGTCCGCATATAAACTAATATGATGTTGTGTGCCCTTGATTGAGATTGGTTCTATGGATTGGGATTGTCTTAGATACTGTGCTAAAGGCTCTAATGATAAAGCGAATAGTCCGGGACTAAGAGGGCAACCCTGTCTGGCGGAGCGCGACACCGGAAAAATTCCGGAGGTAATTATACCTGTTGTGATCATGGCCGATGGGTCTTTGTATACTACTTTTATCATATCAATGAATCCATTTACTAACCCAATCCTTTCTAGTACTGCCCATAAATAAGACCATTCCAACCTATCAAAGGCTTTCATCGCATCCAGGGACAGCATTGCTATAGGTGGGTTGACATCCTTGCTGGCATCTAGCACATGTAGTATAGTTTGTTTTTGTATATATTTTGGCCATTGTTGTATGTATCATTAATGTGTTTTTCTCTCTTTTTCAGGAAGCACAGATGGGGTGAGCTGCCATTTCATTTGGATATTGTTTTCTCCTGTTTTGGTTAGGTAAGGGTAGTTTAGGTAATGTAATTTCTTTTACCATAGATTAAGTTGGTTTATTTGGAGAATAGTGGTGTTTGTTTGTTGTTTTGGCCTTGGCTCACCCTTGAGCTACATGTGCTTCCTTTGCATTTAACAAGAAATATCCTTGTGTTTACAAACTTGGTCCATCATTTCTTTCAACCAACTGTTATGTTACAGCCCTTTACCCTTAGACCCACAGGGGTCGTAACATAAATGGGGGCTCTGCCGTGATTCTGTAACACGTGATTCATTGTTGTTGGTTGATGGATTTGGTGAACTGTGTTTGTTTAAACTTGTATAGTAGATAATTTGTGTTTAAAATGGCAGTTAGTACTTTTGATCTGGGGGAATTCTTGAGCAATCCTACTTGGGGAGAGCTGGATAGCTGCCGCAAGGCAGACTTAATGGAGATTGCCACACATTTCCAACTCTCAGTTCAGAAGCTTCTTAAGCGTGATATCAAGTGTCTTGTGGTAGGTAAACTGTTGGAGCAGGGGACGCTTGTTTTACCTGTGGTCTCTGATGAACATGCAAGTTCTCCTGGTGAACCTACTGAAGAACAGCCTTCTGTATCTGAGGAGCAAGCTCATGTTGAAAGTGCTGAGAAGGCAGATGTGAAAGTCACATTGCCATCTTTTGGTTTAGCCTCTCCTGTGTCAAATGGGTCTCGAGAAGGAGCCCAGGTCAAAGTTAGGATAGCACGTCTCCAGATGGAGGCTCAGGAGAAGGCACGTGAGGCGGAGTATCGGCTTCGTAGAATGGAGCTTGAGGCAGAAAATGAAAGAGCTGTTAACATTCGTAGGTTGGAGCTGGAGCATGAAGTGGAAAAAGAGCTCAGACTGCGGAAGTTAGAGCTGGAAGTCCAAAGGAATTAATCCAACTCTGCTACACTGTTGACTCCTCCACAAGGCCCTGGTATGTCCTCCTCCACAGCTTATTCATCACACACTTTTGATATAAGTAAACACATTGCTTTGGTGCCTCCGTTCCGAGAGACAGAAGTTGATACTTATTATTATTATAAGTATCAACTTCTGTCTCTCGGAACGGAGGCACCAAAGCAATGTGTTTACTTAATGTGTTTGAGCGTATTGCCTTTGTTGCTTCAATGCAAATTGACTGGTAAAGCCCAAGAGGTTTGTTCAACACTTTCCCTAGAAGATAGTTTATTGTATGATACTGTGAAGGCTGCCATCCTTTGTGCATATGAGCTTGTGCCCGAAGCTTATAGGCAGAGAGCTGCCAACCAGACCTTTGTAGAGTTTGCTAGAGAGAAGGGAACTCTCTTTGATAAGTGGTGTGCAGCAAGCAAGGCCTCAGATGTTAACTCTCTCAGAGAACTCATTCTATTAGAAGAGTTTAAAAATCGTTTGCCAGAGCGTATTGTCATTTACCTGAGTGAGCAGAAAGTGTCCACTCTGCAGCAGGCTGCTGTATAGCTGATGAGTTTGCACTAACCCATAACACTGTGTTTGTGGATAGGCGTGACTCCTTTCTCCCCCATGATTTCTCTCAGAAACATTCTGTCCCCAACCATTCAGAATTCACACACCCCGACCAAAAATGTCACCTCCACGCTCAAAAGAGGAGCGGACATGTTACTACTGTCATAAATCTGGTCATGTTATTTCTGACTGTTTAACATTGAAATGTAAGCAGCAACCGTCCTCTCAGAACTTTAGGCAACCCAAAGGGGTTGGTCTGATTAAAATGGCACCTGCTCCTGGTTCTGATCGGCAGATGCACCATGATCAGGATGTTCTCGACCCTTGTTTCAGGCCATTTATTTCCAAGGGTTTAGTTTCCTTGACAGGGGATCAAAAAGATCAGTGTACAGTTCAGATCTTACGAGATACTGGAGCCTCACAATCCTTTATCCTCTCTGATGTACTACCGCTGTCTGAGAAATCTTCCTGTGGTTCTAGTGTCCTAGTTCAAGGTATTGAGATGGGTTTCGTGCCAGCCCTGTTACACTGTATTCATGTACAATCTGATTTGGTCACTGGTTTCTTTAAAATAGGGGTGAGACCCTCCTTGCCAGTTAAAGGCATTTCCTTTATCATGGGAAATGATTTAGCTGGAGGCCATGTGAACGCTGTGCTGGAAGTGTTGGATCACCCAGACACAGATTCTCTGCCTGATGACCTGTCACAGAACTTCCCTGAAGTTTTTTCTGTAAGTGTTGTCACTCTGGCTCAATTGAAAAAGCGAGGTGATGAAATTGACTTGTCTGACTCTGTTTTTGCTTCAGCTTTTGTCAGGGAGGAGTTGCTGGCTCCAACTTCTGACACCGCTGACAAACCACTGACTCATAGTAAGGTACCCCAACAGACAACTGTAACTAGTTCCCATGCATTGAAGTTACCAATTACTCATGAAATGCTAATTACTGCACAGAAGGCTGACCCTTCTCTTGCAAAATGTTTCTCTTCTCTTGAGACAGAACAGAGGAGAGAGTTGCATTCTTATTTTGTGGATGAAGGAGTTTTGATGCGTACATGGAGGTCCATGGTACTAGACTGGCAGAGCATGCGCAATCAGAGATAGGGCTACCAGATCAGGTACCAGACTGGAGCACTGTCTATCAGATTGTTGTACCTGCAGTTTATCGTCAACATGTACTGTTCTTGGCCCATGACCACCCTTGGTCTGGACATTTGGGAGTCACTAAAACATACAACAGAATACTTCCACATTTCTTTTGGCCCGGTTTTAAGTCCGATGTAGCACAGTACTGTCGTACCTGTAGTACTTGCCAGATCACGGGAAAGCCAAACCAGGTAATTCCACCTGCCCCCCTCTGTCCTATACCAGCGGTCGGTGAACCATTTGAACATGTCATAGTTGATTGTATTGGTCCGTTGCCGAAGACCAAAACCGGCAACCAGTTTTTGTTGACAATAATGTGTACTGCCACCCGTTTTCCTGAGGCTATACCTCTTCGCAAAATTACAGCACCTGTAATAATTAAGGCTTTGACCAAGTTCTTCTCCACGTTTGGACTGCCTAAGGTAGTACAGACTGACCAAGGCACCAACTTTCTGTCTAGGTTATTTGAGCAAGTGTTGCAGTCCCTGGGTATCCGACATATAGTGTCCAGTGCCTACCACCCTCAAACTCAGGGGGCTCTAGAAGGTTGGCATCAGACATTAAAGTCCATGTTGCGTAAATATTGCTTAGACACAGAGAAAGATTGGGATGAGGGTGTCCCCCTTGTTCTATTTGCTGCACGAGAGACCATGCAGGAGTCTCTTGGTTTCAGTCCTGCTGAGCTCGTTTTCGGGCACACTGTTAGAGGATCTCTGAAAGTTCTTAAAGAACGGTTCATGTCAAAGGGTGCCAGCACACCCACTAATGTTCTTGATTTTGTTAGCCAGTTTCGAGAGCGACTGCATCAGGCGTGCTCTCTCGCAAAAGAAGCGCTCTCTTCTTCCCAGAGAACTATGAAGCGGCACTATGACGAGAAAGCTGTTTCTCGATATTTCCAGCCAGGTGATAAGGTTCTAGTCCTGTTACCTATCCTTGGCTCTGCTCTTTCCGCTAGTTTTTCCGGACCGTATGCAATAGACAAGAAAATAAGTGATACTGACTATGTAATTCGCACCCCTGATCGCAAACGTCACACTCGTGTTTGCCACATCAATAATGCTTAAACCATATTTCTCCAGAGATAGTCTGCAGGTGATGACCTCAGACCAGACAGCAGGACTGGCCGTCTCTGCTGTTGCCTCAACTCCTATAGTTCCGGACAATCCTAACGTTAGTGGTGAGGATGTAGATGGCTTAGAGTTGCGCAATGCAGCACATCAGTGTGCTAGATTGTCCAACACTGAGATGTTATTGAACCTGCCCACTCACTTAGCACACTTACCTGAGGAGCAGCGAGAGGACATGACAACTTTGATTCAGGCCTACATGGCTCTGTTTGGTGATGTTCCCTCCTGTACTTCTGTATTGGCCCATGATATTAATGTTAACAATGCTGTGCCTATCAAGCAACATGCATACCATTTAACATCACCAAGAGAGCCATCATGCAACAGGAGGTTGACTATTTGTTGGAACATGGTTTAGCCAAGCCAAGTTGCAGTCCCTGGATTTCACCTTGCTTGTTGGCTCCCAAATCGGATGGAACTCCTAGATTTTGTACTGATTTCCGAAAGGTAAATGCTGTCACCGTGCCTGATTCCTTCCCGCTGCCCCGCATGGAAGATTGTATTGACAACCTTGGATCTGCCACCTATGTTAGCAAACTAGATTTGTTAAAGGGTTACTGGCAGGTCCCTTTGACCCCTGTGCCTCGGAGATCTCTGCGTTTGTTACTCCTGACAATTTTTTGCAATATGCTGTGATGCCTTTTGGAATGCGTAATGCCCCGGCCACTTTCCAGCGACTGGTGAACCTAGTCCTGGCTGGTGTTCCAAATTGTAATGCCTATCTCGATGACCTGGTTGTCTATTCGACCAACTGGCATGACCACATGACAACCTTACAAACTGTCTTTGACCGCTTAGCTGAAGCCTCCCTGACCCTTAACCTTGCCAAGTGTGAGTTCGGCAAGGCTACGGTTACCTATCTTGGTAAGCAGGTAGGACAAGGACAAGTGCGTCCGGTGGATGCAAAGATATCTGCAATCACAACTTTTCCAGTGCCTACTACTAGGCGGGAATTGCGTAGATTCCTTGGGATGGCTGGGTATTACCGTGGTTTTTGCCTAAACTTTTCTTCTGTCTTCACTTCTCTCACTAGCCTGTGTAGCCTGTCCCAACCATTCATTTGGACAGCTGATTGTCAAAATGCTTTTGTAGGTGTTAAAGCTCTCTTATGCAGTTCCCCTGTTCTCTCTGCTCCAGATTTCTCCCTGCCATTCCAGCTGGGGGTGGATGCCAGCGGGGTGGGAGCTGGAGGAGTGTTATTACAGGAGGGTCACGATGGTGTCAGTCTTATTTTTCCCGGAAATTTAACAAACATCAACTAAACTATTCCACTATTGAAATGGAGACTTTGGCTATGTTGTATGCTTTGCAACATTTTGAGGTATATGTCGGTTCAAGCGTGTTACCAGTGGTAGTGTACACCGACCACAACCCATTGGTATTTCTGTCACGGATGTACAACCACAATCAGCGCCTCATGCGTTGGGCGCTCATAGTCCAAAATTATAACCTCGAAATAAGGCATAAGAAGGGATCCGAGATAAGGATCTCTTGCTGTCGACTTATTTGTTGACTCGTTCATTGTTGACCCGAGTGGTTGTTGTACCGACGGCTTGTTGTTGTTTTGTTTTTTTCATGACTCTTTACTTTGACGTTCATATCGGAGATGGGGGTCTCATTGTTAAAAACATGTTTTGTTGGTGTTATGTGTTATATGTCAAACATGTTTTTGTCTTTTGCGTGGGGGTGTTACATCCCAATGTATGTGCTTCCCCAGTGTGTCTTGTTCTTCATTTTGTTTCCTCCCTCCAGCCAGAACCCATCCTCCACCATTGGTCCGTGCTAGGCCTGTCCTTCCATTAGCAGCACAGCACAGATTGGTGGATGGGTTTCAAGACTCCAAGACTCAATCAACAACCATCACCCACCACCCAATCATGGATCACCACACACCTGTTAAAACATGGCTTCTCACTTCAGTCACTCTCTCTCTCTGGCATGAGGCCTAATGATACTTTGTGACATTGACTTTGATACTATTGCATTTGTTTATTGGCCTTTGTGTTTTGGGAAATTGCCTTGTGTGTGTATGGCCACAGAGAGAGCATTGTTAGCTATAGTTTGTTTTTGTATATATTTTGGCCATTGTTGTATGTATCATTAATGTGTTTTTCTCTCTTTTTCAGGAAGCACAGATGGGGTGAGCTGCCATTTCCTTTGGATATGGTTTTCTCCTGTTTTGGTTAGGTAAGGGTAGTTTAGGTAATGTAATTTCTTTTACCATAGATTAGGTTGGTTTATTTGGAGAATAGTGGTGTTTGTTTGTTGTTTTGGCCTTGGCTCACCCTTGAGCTACATGTGCTTCCTTTGCATTTAACAATAAATATCCTTGTGTTTACAAACTTGGTCTATCATTTCTTTCAACCAACTGTTATGTTACAGCCCTTTACCCTTAGACCCACAGGGGTCATAACACTACCACACTACAGAAGGTTAACCCTTTCACTGCCACACTACACACGGTTAACCTTTCACTACCACACTACAGAAGGTTAACCCTTTCACTACCACAACACAGAAGGTTAACCCTTTCACTACCACACTACAGACGGTTAACCTTTCACTACCACACTACAGACGGTTAACCTTTCACTACCACACTACAGAAGGTTAACCCTTTCACTACCACTACAGAAAGTTAACCCGTGCACTACCACACTACAGAAGGTTAACCCTTTCACTACCACCTACCACACTACAGAAGGTTAACCTTTCACTACCGCCTACCACACTACAGAAGGTTAACACTTTCACTACCACACTACAGACGGTTAACCCTTTCACTACCACAGTACAGACAGTTAGCCTTTCACTACCACACTACAGAAGGTTAACCCTTTCACTGCCACACTACAGACGGTTAACCTTTCACTACCACACTACAGAAGGTTAACCCTTTCACTACCACACTACAGAAGGTTAACCATTTCACTACCACACTACAGACGGTTCTATTTCATATTGGTTTCCGCTCAGCGTCATTCTGCACTAACCTCACTTCGTGCACAGCACTGAATAAATACTCCACAATGTACCTTTACATACCGACATCCGTCTGGCCACACCCCTATCCGCTTACCTTCATAAGCTGGTGTGTGGTCACCTACTCGCCTCCTTCTTCACTTTCACCACAAGGAAGTGCCTTGGTATATACCCCACTTGACGAGGTTGTTTAGTTGAAGAAAGTTGATACGTGTTTAAATTTTTTCTTGCTTTTTTC
>NC_140171.1:145143386-145223386 GCF_963971535.1 Notolepis coatsorum | reverse complement strand
TTTGCATTGGAAAACACTTACAGAGTGAACTGTCTTAACGAAAACATGGCAAAGCCATTTGACTATCTTGTTCATAAACAATGGTGTCAGGACTTTTCATTTTGATGACAGTGACACTTTCATTGACATGAATACTTGCTTTTGAGGAATGAATGATCCATTTTGAGCAAGTGACACGCTTCTGCAGGTTATCACCTAGGTTTTGCAGTTTGTACTAATTGTTTTGAGAAATGCACTAACAGTTATGAGAACTTTAATTCTGATCAGAGAAATGCACCAAAGCAATTGAGAAAAACTGTAAGTTAACAGTGTTAACCCTTTCACAACCACACTAGAGAAGGCTAACCCTTTCACTACCACACTACAGACGACGGTACACTACAGAAGGCTAACCCTTTTAACTGTCTGTAGTGTGGTAGTGAAAGGGTTAACCGTCTGCAGTGTGGTTGTGAAAGGCTTAACAAGATGGACAGAGGAGATGAGAGGGCGCTCCTGTGACAGGTGTAACTACCTGCCATGAATTGACCCAGGCCTCCGCTGGCAGGTACACTATTTATAGACAGGCCTCCTATGTAACTCTACTAGCTAGACAGACAGACATGCGCGCACACACACACACACACACACACACACACACACACACACACACACACACACACACACACACACACACACACACACACACACACACACACACACACACACACACACACACACACACACGTCGTCGTCATACACACATTTGCACGTTGTTCCTAAAGTTACAGGAACAATATATTTCACACACTTGGGCATATTAACTTGCAGTACACAAACGCATACTATGCCCACAGGCTAGCTTCACATAAGAGATGAATATAGTTCTTCAACTTCTAAACACTTTAATAGCCTGTCATAAACATTCCCACACACACCTGCTGAAAGGACAGCAGTGTTTCCTTATTCTTAGAAATAACTGTATGCAGGGCAACTACTGCTTTACAGTTTTTCACGATTGCTAAAACACGTTCCATGAAACTGCCCTCCCTGTATAGTTTTTAAGAGTGTTTAATTTATGTAGCAAAGCAAATAAATGCAAAAATGTGTAAACACTATGGAGGATCCATTACACACAACAATACATGTAAAAATGTAAAACACAATGTGAAGTTTTTCTTTACATTAAATAACTCCACTATCCCAATGTCACAGTTTTTGTAAGCAATTTGAAATTCAGTGACAGTATACATACTGCATTTGGAAACATGACCTATACATGTACAATATAGGCCTGCTATACAGTAATGCATCTTGTACACATCCTTCTTGCCCCCCACCCCCAAAGAAGAAAAGAAAAATCATTTGGAACCTTCAGCAAACTGTGCACTCTGCACTGGCCTATATAGGTGTGGTCACATCACTCTGCACTGGTCTATATAGGTGTGGTCACATCACTCTGCACTGGCCTATATAGGTGTGGTCACATCACCCTGCACTGGCCTATATAAGTGTGGTCACATCACTCTGCACTGGACTATATAAGTGTGGTCACATCACTCTGCACTGGCCTATATAGGTGTGGTCACATCACTCTGCACTGGTCTATATAAGTGTGGTCACATCACCCTGCACTGGCCTATATAGGTGTGGTCACATCACTCTGCACTGGTCTATATAGGTGTGGTCACATCACTCTGCACTGGTCTATATAGGTGTGGTCACATCACTCTGCACTGGTCTATATAGGTGTGGTCACATCACCCTGCACTGGCCTATATAGGTGTGGTCACATCACCCTGCACTGGCCTATATAGGTGTGGTCACATCACCCTGCACTGGCCTATATAGGTGTGGTCACATCACCCTGCACTGGCCTATATAGGTGTGGTCACATCACTCTGCACTGGTCTATATAGGTGTGGTCACATCACCCTGCACTGGCCTATATAGGTGTGGTCACATCACCCTGCACTGGCCTATATAGGTGTGGTCACATCACTCTGCACTGGTCTATATAGGTGTGGTCACATCACTCTGCACTGGCCTATATAGGTGTGGTCACATCACTCTGCACTGGCCTATATAGGTGTGGTCACATCACTCTGCACTGGCCTATATAGGTGTGGTCACATCACTCTGCACTGGCCTATATAGGTGTGGTCACATCACTCTGCACTGGTCTATATAGGTGTGGTCACATCACTCTGCACTGGCCTATATAGGTGTGGTCACATCATTCGCAACAAGTGTCTTACATTTTGAGTCGTTGTGTTTAATAAATTACACCAGATGTGTTCATTATGTTCAACTTTAGCTGACCGTGGCTATAATTTTGCATCACATGAGCTTCAATGTGCACATTTGATCAGAGATTTTTGCAACGTGTGTTTTAGCAAGACAAAAATGTGTTTAGACTTGTGAGAAAAGGGGATTGAGTTTTGTGTGACTGTCTACAGGTTAAATGTGTTTATGATTTTGCTCAATCAAATCGGGGCTAGTTTTATTGAATGTGTTTAGGGAACTGGTCATTTGGTTTGGGGAATTGTGTTTTGTGTTTTAGCAATCGTGAAAAACTGTAAGGTTCAGTTCAGTTCAGTTATTTTTTATTTCGGGCTTTGGACACATAACAACGGTCATTCCATAAATCGCCAAAGATTTACCAGCTGCTATTGCAGCATTGTCCAATTGTCCGAAAAGGGCCCTACCCCTGAAGACTTACGTTTCTTTTTATTTATTTATTTTTTATTTTATTTACATACATACATAGTACATACATTATATAGTACACATTACAGTACACATTACAGTATAGTATACCTGCAGTATATAATAGTATATATAATAGTATATAGTACATAATAGTGTATACAGCACATATATAATGTGATATGAGATATATAGTACATGATATATACAATATAATATAGTACCATAATATAATAGTGAGGTGAGTCATCTGCACAAACAAAAATACTCTTAACTCGCTGAAATCGCTGGATTTACAAGCGGTTTGATTATTACAAACATTATTAACGTGGCTATGATTGGAAGCTTGTAAGAATTTTTATTAAAAAATAATTATTTTCATATGAAAGTCCATTATAAGTATGCAATATAATAACTACATCTCTGACGTTTTTAACAAACCAAACGGTTGAAAAATTAGCAAGCTATGGTTATTTCAATAGTACATGCACTATAGACATTCATGAGTGGGCGTGCTGCCTGGCAAGATGGCTGCTATGTGGCAACGTCGGTCTCCATTGGCCATCAGCGCGGGTGAGTCATCTAGTCTTTATATATATATCTATGACCAAGCTAATATTTATATATTTTTTTTTATTTTATTAAAATGACCAGTGTGACCAGTCTCTCTTGGTAGCCAAGCACTCTCGTGCGTTGAGTGAAAGCATCTATATGCTCAAGAAAGAAAAAAAAGAAAAAGAAAAAAATATATATATTGTGTAGGGATGTAACAAATAATCAGCTTAAATATTTTACTGCTTATGACCACAAGTGGGCGTTTCTCAACATTTAAAATAAAAATGTTAAGGAAAATGCAGTATCTGTCTATTTATGCACATTTGGGAGATGTTATAATGCAGATTCGGTCAATCGTATCAGAGTTTCTTGATGGAGCCCCAGTGCTTTTCCCATTTATGGGAAATGATAGTGTTTTTCACGGATCTAGCCTCTTTTCCTCTTAACACTTTTATTACCACTGGTGAACATGGTAAAACCCTGTTAAATACCACCACCGACTTCAATGATAGTGTTGTGAACGCATATTCTCTCTCTTAAATTATGGCTATGTGTCTAATCTGCCTGTCGTTTATCAATGACTTGTTTGCAGTCAACATTGTCGAAACGGATTGTTTTATTATCGGTTAATTTTCGTTTTATAGCATTTTGAAAAGCCCTCGTTTCCAAGGAAAATATAAAGATTCCGTGATAAAAGGCATTTACTGGAATATTCTAGAATACACAAAAACGTTGTAATTTTTCGGCCTATTTATGAATCGTTTTCAAATAAACGCTAGATTATTGATAGTATATGTGTACTTATGCACGCTATAGACGCGATCTGAAAAATCGATTCTCTTATTTCCTCATCAGCGATCACAGCCACACAGCCACACACAGCATAGGGCAAACACTTATATCTCCGTGAAAACAGGTCTGATTATCCTAAGACTGGTAAAATAGATTCCTTACCTGAGATCAGATGTTATCCAAAAAGATTATTCCAATTCCTGATCGCCATTCCAAATATCGATCACGCTTATTGATTACAGTGTTGGTACTGTAAATACATAATCGTCGCTGTTCTGAGGGCCGGCAATCACTTGGTCTCTTCAGATGCCTTGACGGAAAAATAAAATGAGCAAACTGACCACTCCCCCTGTATCAGTCTGAGCTGATGGGGTGCAGTTACACAGGGAGAGACGATAGGGGGCGGTATCTTCCCAATTGAGCTCAGAGAGACTCTGCAGCACTAACCCGAGGCTCGATTGATGAAATATGAATAAAAATCGCCAATAAAAATAATACGGCAAACAAACAACATTTGTCGTCGTCGGCACTCACCGGGGGGGGCTGATAAAACGAGATATGTCGTCGCTGGCACTGAAAGGGTTAAAGTGCACCAGATGTATGCATTTTAATGTTAAATGCTGCCCACCTTAGAGGGTTTGGAATCCCCCCACCATAGTTTCACAAAATAGGGGCCCCCAAACAACATTTTGCTAGGGCCCCCAAACAGTTAGAACCGGCCATGTATGTATGTTGGTCTCTGAGCATCCCTCTGCCAACAGGGATTCTCTCACACAGACACTGCAAAGTCCTAGTGGGGTTTAGATCTTGCTACTCTAGTCAAGTTTCAAGTTCAAGTTTGTTTATTAATTATCACAATAAAATACACATACTTTATGGTGAAATGCTTGGTTCTGTATGAGCCCCTGAGTGTGTGCTTCATACAGTAAAAATAAATAAATAAATAAAGAGTAAGTAAAAAAAAGAAGTAAAGAAGAATAAATATACATATACAATACAATATAATCTAAAGTACAACCTAGGTGCAATCTAAGTACAGTGATTAAAAATGAGTAAACAGTGAGGTACAAATGCAGAAAATGAGGTACAAAACGTTAAGGCAAGGTGCAAATGCAAATGAGGTATGAATGTAGTGCAAATCTCTTTAATAAATAGATAAATATAATGTAGTGTTAAAGTGTCTAAAGTGAGTGTTAAGGTGAGTGTTTGTTTAAAAGTGAGTGTGTGCATGTGGATGTGTGTGCAATGAGTGTAGATGATGGGTTGTTATTACATAGTCATTGAGCATCCTGATGGCCTGGGGATAGAAGCTCCTTCTTAGTCTCTCTGTGCTTGCCATGAGACTCCGGTAGCGCTTGCCTGACCGCAGCAGTTCAAAGAGGCAGTTGTTTGGGTGGCTAGAGTCTTTGTTTATTCACTGAGCCTTGGCCCTGCAACGCTTGTTATAAATGTCCAGGAGAGTGGGAAGCCCACCTCCAATTGTGCGTTCGGCTGAGCGGGCCACTCTCTGTAGTCTGCTGTGGTCGTGTGTGGTGCTATTCCCAAACCAGGAGGTGATGTTGCCAGTCAGGATGCTCTCTATTGTGCACAAGTAGAAGTTCTTAAGGATCTTCTGACTCACTTTGAACTTCCTTAGACGCCTAAGGAAGTAGAGGCGCTGCTGTGCCTTGTTCACTACACTGTCAATGTGTGTGGTCCATGTCAAGTCCTCGGTGGTGGTTTTCCAGGATTCTGAGCCATATAGTATAGGGGCACCTGTGTTGAGAGTGATGGATGAGGAGGTGCAGTTGCCTGCTCTCACCACCTGGGGTCTTCCTGTCAGGAAGTCCAAGACCCAGTGACTGGAGCAGTGTGTGTGTGCGTGTGTGTGTGCGTGTGTGCGTGTGTGCGTGTGCGTGTGCGTGTGCGTGTGCGTGTGTGTGTGTGTGTGTGTGTGTGTGTGTGTGTGTGTGTTGCAGATGGGTGGAACCTTCCCCATGTATACTGTACCACTGGGGAAACAAGAGGATGAGAGCTGTCCATGCACCACTGAAGAGAGACAAATACTACACACGCATACACACACGCACGTACTTTCAAACAGACAGGGACTACCATACTGTACACTTTATTTATTCATGCACACTTGGATGTTAACACTTTCACTGCCACTCACGAGATATCTCGGGTTTCCGATAGTTATGTTGAAAGCCACTCACGAGATTTCTCTGATTTTTTTTTTTCTTTTTTTTTAGCGATCTGAAATCATATTGCATCACGCGAGCCTACCCTAGTATACCCGAGCGCCGCCAGCGATCAGATGTGGAAAAAAGCGCCCCCTATCGTCTCCCAGATGACATAAGGGATTTTGGAATGGACTCAATGAAAATGGATGGGGAAAAAAATCCTGTACTCCACATTTTCCAGTCCACTGATGCAGCCGGGGTTATCACAGTTCATTCTGGAGCCTCTCAGACCCGCGGAATCATGTACTGCACTGTAATAATAATAATAATAATGGATTGGATTTATATAGCGCTCTTCTCTGACTGACTGTTGCTCTGACACACGTTGGATCCATACACTTATCGATTTTTTCGAATGGTGATCAGGAATTGGAATATACCAGTTGGATACCATCTGATGTCAGGTAAGGAATCTATGTTATCAGTGTTAGGATAATCAGACTAATTTTGATGAAGATATAGGCTGTTTTGTGAAATGGGCTCTTTCTGTTTCACTGTAAAAGTCCAAGAGGAAATGAACACGGCGATTATCCGTGCGCGGCTCGAATGTGCTTGCGTGCACGTATAATATTGATCATCTAGCGTTTATTTGAAAACGATTCATAAATAGGCCGACAATATCAACGTTCTGGAATATTCCAGTAAAAGACGATTATCATAGAATGGTCTAGAATGAACTGTTTTTTACCTCAAAACGGGTGCTTTTCAAAATGCTCTCAAACGGAAATGAAGCGATAAAAAACCAATCTGCCAACACGCACGCACGCACGCGCGCACACACACACACACACACACACACACACACACACACACGATGTCTGTCAATCACCCACAGTTGCAGTAAGTGTTGAGCGGTCTTTGGATCCCATGCAGCCATGGTGGGAGAATGTATGTGTGTGAGAGATGGAGCAGATGGGGAGGAACAAACCGAAACATGGTTCTTATTCATTTGGTGATATTTTTGCGTGGTTGTTTTCTTGCTTTCCCTTTCATTGAGTTACTTTCTAGAGTAATTTTATTTCTCTACTTATTACTCCCTGGGAGCCTAAGATACGCTCTCATTACTTTTACCGTTACACCTCCCAGAATTGGCAATTGCTTCCTTTCTTACCTTCAAAATTCTGAATTTTTGTTATGAATAGTTAGTGTCGGACATGTATGAGGGCAGTGCGACTGTAGTGAGGTGTGCAGTGGGAGTGACTGAGGGGTTCAAGGTCGGGGTAGGACTGCACCAAGGGTCGGCCCTCAGTCCTTTCTTATTTGCGATAGTGATGGACAGGCTGACAGACGAGGTCAGGCAGGAGTCCCTGTGGACCATGATGTTCGCAGATGACATTGCGATCTGTAGTGAGAGCAGGGAGCAGGTGGAAGAGAACCTGGAGAAGTGTAGGCATGCACTGGAGAGAAAGGGGATGAGGGTGAGCAGAAGCAAGACCGAGTACATGTGTGTGAATGGGAAGGAAGACGGAGGGGTAGAATAGAATAGAATAGACTTTTAATTGTCATTGCACAGTATACAACGAAATTTCAGGGGAGCTCCCACAGACCGTAGTACAATATATACATACATGAACACATAACACATATAACACTATAACAGAATATTTTAAATAATAAAGTGCATGATGAGTGGTAACAGTGATTATCAAGTCCAGGTAAGTGCATGGTGCATGTGAGGGGACAGTCAATGAGCGTTTAACAGTCTGACTGCTTGGGGGAAAAAGCTGTTCTTAAATCTTGAACTCTTGGCATGTATGGACCGGTATCTCCTCCCTGAGGGAAGGAGCTGAAAGAGGTGATGTGCTGGATGAGACTGGTCCTTGATGATACACTTGGAGCGGTGGAGGCAGCGGGAGGTGAAGACGGAGGTGATGTTTGGTAGAGGAGTCCCGATGATCCTGCCTGCCGCCTTCACCACCCTCTGTAGAGCCTCTTGCTCTGCCTTTGTGCAGCTGGAGAACCACACAGACACACCGTAGGTCACACTCTCAACCGCACAATGATAAAAGTTGACAAGGAGATTTCGTGGCAGGCCAGCCCGCTTCAGCTTCCTTAGATAGTATAGGCGTTGCTGAGCTTTTCCGATCACTGAAGCGGTGTTGGTGCTCCAGGACAGGGTCTCACTCACACTGAGACCCAGGAACTTGAACTCAGTGACCCTCTTTACCACCTCGTTGTTGATGAGCAGAGGGGAGTGGTCAGGCCTTGATCTTCTAAAATCCACTATGATCTCTCTTGTTTTCTTTATGTTGAGCGCCAGGTTGTTGCTGTCACACCAGGCTGTAAGGTCTTCCACCTCCCTCCTGTAGGCAGACTCATTGTTGTTTGTTATGAGACCCACAACTGTGGTATCGTCTGCGAACTTGATGATGTAATTGGAGGGGTAGGAGGGGGAACAGTCATGTGTGAGCAGGGTGTACAGTAATGGGCTGAGTATGCAACCCTGCGGGGCGCCGGTGCTGAGAGACAGGGTGGACGAGGTGTAGTTGCCCAGACTGACGGCTTGTGTGTGGTTTGTGAGGAAGTCCAGCACCCAGTTACACAGTATATTACACAGACCCAGGGTTTGGAGTTTACTGATGAGTTTACGGGGGAGTATAGTGTTGAAGGCAGAGCTATAGTCGACAAAGAGCATTCTTACGTAGGTGTTTTTATTCTCTAGATGTTCTAGGGTGGTATGAAGCACAATGGCTATAGCATCTTCAGTTGATCTGTTCTGCCTATAAGCAAACTGGTATTGGTCAAAGGAGGCCGGGATAATGGATGTGATGTGTTTCCTGACCAGTCTCTCTAGACATTTAGCAGGGAGGGGGGTGAGTGCCACGGGTCTGTAGTCATTCAGGCACGTGGCAACTGACTGCTTGGGTACTGGTATAATTGTGGATGTTTTGAAGCATGCTGGGACATATGATAATAGCAGGGAAAGATTAAATATATCTGCAAAAACCTCTGTCAGCTGGTCCGCACACTGCTTCAGTATGCGGCCCACCACTCCATCAGGTCCTGCTGCCTTCCTTGGGTTGGTATTCCGGAGGCAACACCTGAGGTCATGGTGGCTCAGGACGGGGGCTGTGCCGCTGGGGGGGAGGGGCTGCACTACTTGGTCCCTGTTTGCTCTGTCGAACCGGGCATAGAAATGGTTCAACTCCTCGGTTAATGTGACAGAGCTATTTATGGGTGATGTTGTCCCCTTGTAGTCAGTGATGGCTTTGATTCCCTCCCACACCCGGCGGGGGTTGGTGGAGTTGGAGAAGTGGGTCTCGATCCGTTCCTTGTATTTAAGTTTTGCTGCCTTGATGCCTCTCCTTAGAGCTGACCTGGCGATGCTGTAGGCAGCTGCGTCCCCAGACCTGTAGGCTGCATCTCTGGCCCTCCGCGGTCAGCCACGGCTTCTGGTTAGGGAATGAACAAACCCTTTTAGTGACAGTCACCATGTCCATACAGAAATCAATGTAATGCATGACTGTAGTGGTGTAGTTATCTAATGCCGCTCTAGGATCTACCTGCGGCCCTCTGTCCTTGAAGGTGTCCCATTCAGTCACCTTGAAGCAGTCCTGGAGCTGGGATACAGCCCCCTCAGGCCAGACTCTGACAGTCCTGGTTGTGGGTCCGACAGATTAAATGTTCTGCCTATACAGGGGGTAAAGGAGGAGCGAGATGTGATCAGACAGGTCTAGGTGAGGGTATGGTTGCGCTCTATAAGCCTTTGCAACATTGGTGTAGACTTGGTCCAATGTTTTATCCCCCCTTGTCGCACAGGTAACATTACGATGGAATTTGGGGAGAACAGACTTGAGGTTAGCATGATTGAAGTCCCCGGCTGTTATAAAAACACTGTCTAGGTGGGTGCGCAGGCATTTCTGTATGCTATCTTGAAGCAGTGCTAGTGCTAACTTACTGCTAGCATCAGGTGGAATATACACAGCACATATGTAAACAACTGTATGTTCCCTAGCTAGAAAAAACAGTCTGCATTTAAGCACCATAAATTCTAGGTTAGGGCAGCAATGTCTGGTCACAATGGTTGTATCTGTGCACCAGGAGTTATGTATAAACACACACAAGCCTCCGCCGATCTTCTTACCAGAAGCAGCTGTCCTGTCTGGTCGGTATAAGCTGCGGCCGGCTAGCGTGATAGCTGAGTCTGGTATGCTAGAGTCCATCCATGATTCTGTGAAAATCATACAGCAGCAGTCTGCTAACTTTCTCTGAGTAGTGAGTCGCAAGCGGATTTCATCCATCTTGTTCCGAATGAGGCAGGCGTTTGTTAGGAAGAGTGTCGGCAACGGTGGCTTGAATGGATTAGCCGTTAGCCTAGCATTGATGCCAGCCCGCTTGCCTCGCTTCTGCTTCCGTTCGCAGCGTCTTCTTCTCCGCTTGTCTGTCGCGGCACGAGCCTCGCTTGCCTCTGCCGGCTTGGCCAACTCGGGGGGGATGTATATCTCCGCTGGAAGTTGGCATGTTAGCCCCTTTCTTATGTTCAGCAGCTCGTCCCGGCTGTAGGACAGGGCTGTTACGTGATATCTGGTCAGAATACATGTAATTACAATAAAGACAATAACAAAACTACGGTTTCTGTGGGAGCTCTGAGCCGCTGCGTCCGTGCGCGCCGCCATCTTGGTGTGAAATCCTCTTTCGAGGACGAGTTTAAGTACTTGGGGTCAACAGTCCAAAGTAATGGCGACTGTGGTAGGGAGGTGAAGAAGAGAGTGCAGGCCGGGTGGTGCGCGTGCAGAAGGATGACAGGGGTGATCTGCGATAGAAAGGTACCAGCAAGAGTAAAAGGAAAGGTCTGAGTAGTGAGACCAGCTATGCTGTATGGTCTAGAAACAGTGGCACTGACCAACAAGCAGGTGGCTGAGCTGGAGGTGGCAGAGATGAAGATGCTAAGGTTATCTCTGGGAGTAACAAGGTTGGACAAAATCGAAAATGTCTACATCAGAGGAACGGCCCATAATGAGCAGTTCGGGCAGAAAGTGAGAGAAGCAAGACTGAGATGGTTTGGACATGTGAGGAGAAGGGAGGTGGGGTACATCGGGAGGAGGATGCTGGAGATGGAGCTGCCAGGAGAGAGGAGGAGGGGAAGGCCCAAGATGAGGTGTATGGACACAGTGAAGGAGGACATGCGGGCAGCGGGCGTGACGGAGGACGACACAGAGGACAGGGACAGATGGATGATCCGCTGTGGCGACCCCTGACGGGAAAAGCCGAAAGAAAAAGAAGAAGAAGAAGAAGAAGAAGAAGAATAGTTAGTGTCGGTGACCTGGAAAAATAAATAAAAATAAAATAAAGAAAGAAAGTCTAACCCTAACTAACCTTACTGTCATGCACTTGTCCTAATATACTAACCTACACTGTAGCACTCAACACTTTGATGAACATTGTTACTCAGCTGATAGAATTATGCCCTTCCTGATGACTTATCAAAATTACCGCCTTGCTCCAACTCAAGTCGCTATTACTTTCTGATACGTTTCACCGCAGGGTTCTGGAAGAAAATCTACTTTAAATAGCTCCATAGGAATGAATGGAAGAATGTTCAAAACTAGAGTGTAGAAGCTGCATTTTTTTGTCTTACCATCACCTTTTGTAAATTGCGACAGTGCTCTGATTAAAGGTTATGTTAAAGTGGTATGTGGTCCAGTTATGCTGCTCTGATTACGTCCTCTTGAAGTTGAGAGGCTTCAAATGTGAAAGTATAGTAAGGTCGCCATGGCAACAGTTTATGGTAATGGTCGCCATGTCAACAGAAAAAACGGTTGCTATGGTAACAATCGCCATGGCAACCTACAACCGGTTGCTATGGTAACGGTCACCATGGCAACTAAAACCAGTTGTTATGGCAACAGTCGCCATGGCAACAGTTTTTTTCCAGTTGCTATGGTAATGGTCGCGATGGCAACAAGAAAACCGGTTGCTATGGTAACTGTAGCCGTGGCAACAAAAAAAACGTGTTGCTATGGTAACGGTTGCTATGGTAACGGTCGCCATGGCACCTGTTTTTTCGGTTGCTATGGTAACGGTTGCATGGCAACAAGAAAACCGGTTGCTATGGTAACTGTAGCCGTGGCAACAAAAAAAACGTGTTGCTATGGTAACAGTCACCATGGCAACCAAAAAACTGTTGATATGGTAACGGTTGCTATGGTAACGGACGCCATGCAAAAAAAAATTCAGTTGCTATGATAATGGTCGCCATGGCAAAAAACGGTTGCTATGGTAACGGTCAACATGGGAAAAAAACTGTTGCTATGGTAACGGTCACCATGGCAACCAAAAGAAATTTGCTATGGTAACCGTCGCTATGGTAACGGTCGCCTTGGCAAACGTTTTTTCCCCTGGTTGCTATGGTAACGGTCGACATGGCAAAAAAACTGGTTGCTATGGTAACTGTCCACATGACAACCCAACAAACGGTTGCTATGGTAACTGTTGTGAAGGGCCAGATTAAACCGAATATATATATTTATTTATATATATATATTTAATTGTATTTGTATATTCTCTAATATTCCCTGATATCCCTTGTATATTCCTTGTACAATATGCATTGAATATCCATTCTAGCCTACTGAACATCCCATAATAGTCTCCATTCTACTATTGGTCGAGACCTTGGTGCCAGGCTGCCATACCCCCCAGACCCAGTTCAAACGTACCGCTCAACATGTACGAACAAGTCCTAGTTCCGCGTAGGAATCTGGCTACCGCACCACTAACGGTACTATTTGTTCATAGTGCGTATATATACTGCGCTACTAAAGTAGGACTTCCTTTTTAGTCCAGTTTCTTACCCTCCAATAGAGTGACAGACGTAAAGCCTCCCCGCGACGCCACGTGTGGGAGTAAGGCCAAGTTCGGCCTACCATCGGTATTGAGACATCGTGTATATTAATATTTGAATAGTCATATTTGGCACTATATCGTCGAGTTGGACGTAGTCTATTAAGCTAATAATAGTCTATTCATATGTAGTGCTTCGTGCGGTGAGAATACTATCGTAGTCAGTACCCCATCGTTTCGGGCAGAGAACTGGCTGCTTATCCAGGGTGGCCGACCCCATGTGAGGCTGCACCCGAGGAGCCCCAGAGCCGACGAGCGAGTGGACCTGCATACCGGATTATTCTACCGACGACAGCCCGCCTTCCCAGGCACGGATTATGCTTTGTATACAGTGATTATTCTATGGATAAAGACCAACACTGCCGTGTGTTGGAAACCCCCCCCCCGGAGAGGACGACAGGTGAGGAGACGCTCTACACGACGAGGTCGCTTCACGTCTCTCCATCGTGGACCGGAGGAAGCCGGCCCACAGAGGGTCCAACTGCTTTCATCTGTGGATCGAGGATCGCTGAGGCACCGAGCCGCACAACCGTGGGTTCTCCCAGGATACCCTCGGCCAGACGGATACAGCCAGACTCTACCCCCCCCCCCTTCTCCAGTTGTCTTACAAGCGACCGGAATTCCCCCCTAGTGTATCCAGTTCTATAATCATTGAAGTATCATTGCTATTATTCCTTAAATATTCCAGGTTGTATATTTACCGCCTGCGCCACCAGAGATTGGACGTTCTCTATTGATATACCAACGAATACTCATTTGCCATAAAAGTGCATCCTATTTCAAATCATAAATGTAATTAAGTGATTGCTCTACATACCTTTTGCTATGTATTAATTATTATTAAACGCAGACTTTCGACTTGGTACATTTGTGTTGGATCGTTTCATCTACGTGGGAGTGTTTACCATAATTATTTATGCCTAGTACTGGGTGGCCAGAGTCTAAAGTACAAGAGGTAGTGGTAGTAAGTATCATATCTAACAATACAGTCAGGGAATTGTACCCCTCAGTTACAATTGGTCCTTCGAGCCGGAGGGTAATTAGTGTAATATTAATATAGTGTTATTAATATTGAAATGGCCTATGATGAACACTCCACGAAACGATCCTCCTAACCAACGCCCACAGCGCGAACGACGGCTCCCTCAGTACTTAGAGGCTTACGCTGTCAGTCAACAACCTAGTCTTCTACTAACAGTAAACGCGGTAAAACTAGAAAGTAAAAGTATGTCTAACCCCAACGCCCAGACTACCCCGACCATAGAGGCCCCTACGGGTTCTAATGTAACTGACCAAGTTCACGTGGGGACCAGTGGGAACCAGACATGACTTCACACCCCGCCAGTACTGAAGAAGTAGTCCCCGATGAGTCCCGGGAGGAATACAACGCTACCGAGAGAGAACTCGGCACGGAAGAAGACGGGGAGAGCACCGTGGAGATAGAGCTCCAAGGCTCCGCAAGGAGTACCCCGAGGGAAGGCTCCCCTATACAACCGCCTTCTCCCAGCGAGGCAGAGAGGACCCTACAGCAGGCCTTCCTCATCAGCCTGAACGCCGCTGCTGAACGCGACCGACTGCAGATCCAGCAGCGGAGCGAAGAAGAGCATATACGTCTAGAAATAAGACGCATTCAGAGGGAAGAGAATGTGGCCCGAGACCGAGCAGACAGCCAGCGAGCAGCTGCTGGTGCTCTACGGGACGCAGAGCGCGACAGACAGCAAGCGCAACTAATAGAACAGCTGATCAGACGGACAACACCCTCTCCCTCCGCCAGAGGCTCCAGGAACTCGTCTAGACACACCTCCAGGGCGGCATCCCCTAGCCGAGTAAACAACCCTGAACTTGACCAACAGACGAGGTCTATACCCCCCACAGACCACCTCCCCCCACCGGTCCAAGCGAGACCTAGCAACCGGGAAGGAGCAGCAGATCCTGTGGAGAGGCTAAACCAGAGACTACAAGCACTGGATGACCTAACTGAAGACGAAGAGGAAGAGGAGGAGAACCACGCCCGACGACAGCACAGTACTCTACCGGACCAGGAGGTCCGGTACAGCCCAGGCTATACTCCCGCGGAGCTGCGCTACAGACCCCCGACTCTATACCCGGGTGAGCACGACGCACGACACGCACCGAGGAACAGCACCTGGACAAGCGGGCCATGGTACACTGCCGGTACCAGCCCATACCAAGGAGCGGGAGGAGACTCGCCTAGGAGGCCTCTCCCCCAACGCTCGCCGATGTATCCACAGTCAGCGTCATACATTGGCACGCCTATGGTACCCGACTTCACCCAAGAGAACCGGGCCCAGTATACAGAACTCCGCATGTGTCTGGAGACCATGTTGGTGGATGTATTGGATGAACGCCATAAATACGCCATCCTACTGAAGCACTTAAAGGTACCCCGCGCACATAATATAGCGCTCGCCTACGCGACTTCCACCACCCCATACACAGCAGCGCTGGTAGCATTGGACCAGAGGTATGGGCGCATATGGGATTACGTGATCCAGGAGATCCGACACATCGACCGCTTACCCCCAGCAATAGACAATCGAGCACTGGACGACCTGTCCATCAGAGTGCAGTCCCTGGTAGGGATGTTGGGAGCGCAGAGAGAGAAGGGGAGGCATGAACTTTACGCCAACTCAAATGTGGAAAGGATCTTGGAGAAGCTGCCGCCCGCTCGACAGGAGCGTTTTAGGCGGCAGAGAGACCACCGAGACCCGAATGGCCCCGAACCGAACCTCCTCGATCTAGCAGACTTCCTGGCGAGAGAAGTCAGCAGCCTACGGCTAGATACATTCGGACGGAGCACCCCTGGCTCCAGAGAAGGAACCAGACGACTAAATGATGGAAGAAGATCGGTGACTGTGATGCACCAATCGGAGACAGTACCGAGCAGCAGGAGCCACAGTACCCCCTCCAGAACGGAGAAGTGGAAGATAGTGTGCCCCTACTGTGAGAAAGAACACTGGCTAGCGCAATGTGACTCCTTCCCCAAGCTGAACGCGGAGGAAGAAAGGCAATGGATAAAGTCCAACAAGCGCTGTTTTCGCTGTGCGCGCTCACACATGGCAGCCGAATGCCGCTTAAAGAAAAGGTGCACCAAGTGCGATGGAGCCCATCTGGACATACTTCACGACAGTAACAGACGGCGCCCTTCACCCGCACCATCCAGCAGCAAAGCGAGCGTCATGTACATCGATCCCGCCAGCAGCAGTGGAGCCCGAGTACTCCTAAAAGTAGTGCGTGTGACACTAAGCTACCAGAATAAAGTCCTGGACACTTACGCCGTCCTCGATGACGGGTCAGAGAAGACCCTTCTGCTCGCCTCCGCTGCGGCCCAGCTAGGGCTGTGGGGAAGCGAAACCCAAATGACAATTCGGACAATAAGACGAGATTTGAAGACGATAAAGGGCGAGAATGTCTCATTCTCTATCGCAGCAAGCGGCCAGCCTGAGCGACGGTACCAGATTACAGACGCTTTCACCAGCCAAGAAATAGGACTGTCGCGGTACACATACCCCGTCGCCAAGCTGATGGAGAAATATGCACATCTGCGCAAGTTACCGATCCCGCTCATAGACAATGCTATGCCGACCCTGTTGATAGGCTCCGACCATGCAGACCTCATTGTCCCGATAGACCGGGTTCATACCGGACCCCGAGGCTGTCCTGCAGCAGTCGAGACCCGTTTGGGATGGACTCTCCAAGGCCCGCTCGCCAAATCTCTCAACCGAAGTACAGCCACTAGATGTCTCCACTCCCGAGTCACAGAGGGAGAAACCGCACTCCTGCAACACGTAGAGCGGTTATGGACCTTGGAACAAATGCCCTTTAAGAACGGAAAGAAAGACATTCGCTCTAAAGATGACATTTACGCCATTCACCTCCTCGAGACAGGGACCAAGAGAGTCCCGGTCAACGGCGTGTTGAGATACGCCACGCCACTCCTGCGGCGAGAAGGAATGCCTACTTTCCACGCCAAGACAGACGCCACAGAACGGTACCTGCTGAACACGGAGCGGCGCTTAGCCAAGAACCCCGCCCAAGAGAGTGTATACCGCGCCGAGATTGAGAAGCTCATCACAGCGGGACACGTCACAAAGATGGACATTAAAGAGGCTGACCAGACCACTGAATCGTGGTACGTGCCTCACCACAAGGTCCATCACAACGGTAAAGACCGCATAGTATTTAACTGCAGCTACCAGATCGGATCCCAAAATCTGAATAAAGAGTTACTGCCCGGTCCCACACTCGGCCCCTCCCTACTCGGCGTTCTACTCCGCTTCCGCCAGGAAAAGGTGGCCATCAGCGGGGACATTAAAGGAATGTTCCTGCAGGTGAGATTAGTAGAGGAGGACAAGCCCCTGTTACGGTTCCTATGGAGAGAGAAGCCAGGAGATGAGCACCCAGCCATCTACCAATGGGAAGTCCTCCCCTTCGGAACGACGTGCAGCCCCTGCTGTGCTACATTTGCACTACAGAAACATGTAGCAGAGGACCCAGCAGCGGACGAAGAGGTCCGACACAGCGTAAAGAACAGCTTCTACGTAGACAACTGTCTACAAAGCCTTTCAACCCAGGAAGAAGCCGAGGCTCTCCTGATTAAACTCCGCGCCTCATTGATCAAAGGCGGCTTTGATCTCAGGCAGTGGGCCAGCAGCGATCCGCAAGTACTGTGCAGCCTCTCCTCCGAGGACAAGGCAGCCAGCAGCGAGACCTGGATGGCTACAATCCCGGGAGAAGCCCAGGAGATGACCCTGGGATTGGTGTGGCGATTCAAAACAGATTCGCTTCACTACAGACACAAGCCCCTGACTACGGAGCAGGGAAGGCCGGCGGCGGCGCCGACCACCAGACGGAGTGTGTACACAACACTCGCCCGACAATATGACCCGCTAGGATGTATTCTACCGTACACCACCAGGGCAAAAATGATTGTACGAGCATTGTGGGACAAGGACCAGGGCTGGGACGACCCCATTCCCGCACACCTTGCATCCACCTGGAGAGAGTGGGAGATGGAGCTCCACTCACTCCCAGGCGTTAATATGCGCCGAAGCTACTTCCCACCCACGGTGAGGCCAGAGACATGTAAAATGGACTTACACGTCTTCAGTGACGCCTCAGAGGTCGCATACGGATCAGTAGCCTACTTGCGGGCCCAAGAAGAGGGGGGAGAGATCTACACAGCATTTGTCCTCGCCCGCTCGAGAATAGCCCCACGCAAGCAACAATCTATCCCACGTCTAGAGCTCTGCGCAGCCCTAGCCGGAGCGCACCTAGCCACGCTCATCCAACGTGAGCTCACCATACCGGTGTCTAGAACAATCCTGTGGTCAGATTCCACGACAGTACTCGCCTGGATCAAATCGGACTCATGCAAGTACAAAGTCTTCGTGGGAGTCAGAGTCACCGAGATTCAAGACTTAACCGAAGAGTTAACCGGAGAAACAGAGTGGCGCTACGTTGATACAAAACAGAACCCAGCTGACGTCATCACCCGGGGAATGCCCCTAGATGACCTCACCCGTCGCAATGTCTACAGTGACGGCCCAGCATTCCTAAAGCTCCCGGAAGGAGAGTGGCCCACGCCTATCCCGAGGGAAGCCAGTCAGGAGGAGGCTGAGAATAAGAAGCCTGTGTTCTGTGGATTGAGCACTGTTATCTCCGCAGACCCCAACATAGATGATTGCACTACCATAGAGAGTGCACAACAAAGGACATTCCTGCGGCACCACCCGGAGTGTAAGTCCCCCGCTGAAATGTCAGCAGCTAACTACGAGGAAGCAGAATTGCTTCTACTGCAGCGAGCCCAGAGAGACTCGTTCCCCGATGAATTGGCCTGTCTACAGGGAGGAAAGCCCGTCCCATCCGACAGCAGATTAATTCATCTGGCCCCCGAGAGCGACGCTCATACCCTCATCAGAGTGGGTGGTCGCCTACGCAGAGCCCCCAATCTACCGGATGACATTAAATACCCGATCGTATTGAACAGCCGACACAAGGTCACAGAGCTGATTATAAAGAAATACGATGAGGATGTACATCACGCAGGAGCAGAAAGAGTCTTCGCGGAGATCAGACGTCGTTACTGGATCCTACAAGGAAGAGGGGCGGTACGACGCTTCCAGCGAACATGTCTAGACTGCCGCAAGTGGCGCGCGCAGCCCAGCATACCAAGGATGGCTGACCTTCCTCCATGTCGCCTCCGAATCGGTGACAAGCCATTCCACTCAACGGGTATGGACTGCTTTGGCCCGCTGCACATAAAGAAAGGAAGAGGAACCGAGAAGCGGTGGGGTATTGTATTCAAATGCATGACCACCAGAGCGATACACATCGAGCTTCTCCCGACCATGAGCACAGACTCATTCCTTATGGCCTTCCGTAGATTCACATCACGGAAAGGAAGACCGTCTACACTATTGTCCGATCATGGGACAAACTTCAAAGGCGGCGAAAGAGAGCTGAGAGAGAGCTTCCAAGCTATGGGCCCAGAACTTAAGACCCACCTCGCTCCAGCACAGATTGACTTCCAATTCAACCCCCCAAACGCACCCCACTTCGGTGGTACTTGGGAACGGGAAGTGCGTTCCATAAAGACAGCCCTGTACGCAGTACTTGGGGCCCAGACTGTGGCGGAAGAAGTCCTAATGACAGTCCTCACGGAGATTGAGGGAGTATTGAACTCTAAGCCCCTCGGCTACGTCTCCAGCGATGTGGCGGATATCGACCCAGTTACCCCCAACACACTCCTGATGGGGCGGCTAGATCCCGCGTTACCCCAGACAATGTACCGGCCTGAAGAAGCGAACGGCCGACGAATGTGGAGGTACAGCCAAGTATTAGCCGACAAGTTTTGGAGCAGTTTCCTACTACACTACCTACCGTCTCTACAGACCCGCCAGAAGTGGGTAAAGGAGAGAGACAATTTGACAGAAGGAACAGTCGTCATGATTATTGATCAATCACTGCCCAGAGCTATGTGGCCGGCCGGCCGCGTAAGCAAAGTGATCACCGGTGCCGACGGCAAGGTCCGAGCAGCTGAAGTGCTTGTCCAGGGTCGCACTTACACCCGTCCCGTGGCGAGGCTCATAGAACTGCCCCGACTCCCAGACACAATCGATGATGACCATGACCCTATAACCATATGACTTTGTGAAGTTGACTGACCCCTACAGCAAACCCTTATGTGTAAATAGACAACGCGATTAATCTGTCTCTGCTTAACTGATTAGGTCTGGGACCAATCAGGGGGTGGCTGTTGTGAAGGGCCAGATTAAACCGAATATATATATTTATTTATATATATATATTTAATTGTATTTGTATATTCTCTAATATTCCCTGATATCCCTTGTATATTCCTTGTACAATATGCATTGAATATCCATTCTAGCCTACTGAACATCCCATAATAGTCTCCATTCTACTATTGGTCGAGACCTTGGTGCCAGGCTGCCATACCCCCCAGACCCAGTTCAAACGTACCGCTCAACATGTACGAACAAGTCCTAGTTCCGCGTAGGAATCTGGCTACCGCACCACTAACGGTACTATTTGTTCATAGTGCGTATATATACTGCGCTACTAAAGTAGGACTTCCTTTTTAGTCCAGTTTCTTACCCTCCAATAGAGTGACAGACGTAAAGCCTCCCCGCGACGCCACGTGTGGGAGTAAGGCCAAGTTCGGCCTACCATCGGTATTGAGACATCGTGTATATTAATATTTGAATAGTCATATTTGGCACTATATCGTCGAGTTGGACGTAGTCTATTAAGCTAATAATAGTCTATTCATATGTAGTGCTTCGTGCGGTGAGAATACTATCGTAGTCAGTACCCCATCGTTTCGGGCAGAGAACTGGCTGCTTATCCAGGGTGGCCGACCCCATGTGAGGCTGCACCCGAGGAGCCCCAGAGCCGACGAGCGAGTGGACCTGCATACCGGATTATTCTACCGACGACAGCCCGCCTTCCCAGGCACGGATTATGCTTTGTATACAGTGATTATTCTATGGATAAAGACCAACACTGCCGTGTGTTGGAAACCCCCCCCCCGGAGAGGACGACAGGTGAGGAGACGCTCTACACGACGAGGTCGCTTCACGTCTCTCCATCGTGGACCGGAGGAAGCCGGCCCACAGAGGGTCCAACTGCTTTCATCTGTGGATCGAGGATCGCTGAGGCACCGAGCCGCACAACCGTGGGTTCTCCCAGGATACCCTCGGCCAGACGGATACAGCCAGACTCTACCCCCCCCCCTTCTCCAGTTGTCTTACAAGCGACCGGAATTCCCCCCTAGTGTATCCAGTTCTATAATCATTGAAGTATCATTGCTATTATTCCTTAAATATTCCAGGTTGTATATTTACCGCCTGCGCCACCAGAGATTGGACGTTCTCTATTGATATACCAACGAATACTCATTTGCCATAAAAGTGCATCCTATTTCAAATCATAAATGTAATTAAGTGATTGCTCTACATACCTTTTGCTATGTATTAATTATTATTAAACGCAGACTTTCGACTTGGTACATTTGTGTTGGATCGTTTCATCTACGTGGGAGTGTTTACCATAATTATTTATGCCTAGTACTGGGTGGCCAGAGTCTAAAGTACAAGAGGTAGTGGTAGTAAGTATCATATCTAACAATACAGTCAGGGAATTGTACCCCTCAGTTACAGTAACGGTCACCATGGCAAAAAACGGTTGCTATGGTGACGGTCGCCATGGCAACCAAAAACCGGTTGCTATGGTGACGGTTGATATGGTAATGGTTGCCATGGCAGCCGGAAAAAACGGTTGCTATGGTAACGGTTGCTATGGTAACGGTCGTCATGTCAACCGAAAATATGGTTGCTATGGTAACGGTCGCTATTGTAACTGCATGTCCACGGTAACAGTTTGGATTATTATTTCTTTTTATACAGATTTTTTTTCATTTTACAGTAGGGAGATCCTCTTTCATTGGTCTATGTTTGCCACGCCCCATATGCTTAAGTCCCGCCTCTTTTTTGTATCTTTTGAACCGTTTGTCGTAGAGACTTGCTTGTTCCACCATTGTACTCAGAAGGAGATCCCCTTTCATTGGTCCACATTTGCCACACCCCTATGCTTAAGTCCTGCCTCTTTTTTGTATCTTTTGAACTGTTTGTCGTAGAGACTTGCAGGTTGACTCGCGAGAGGGGTCGTCGTACTCAGCTGGAAGATCCTCTCACGTTGACGGCGTTGCACAGGCATCACCCACACTTTCACAATTTCCCCAGCGGAATTGTCTAGTTTTAGTTTAAAGGGGATCTGCATTGCTATTCCTAGCACTATTTGGGCAACTTTACACAATTCCTGTGAGTCTATGGAAGACATCTGTAAGGTTTATTAAAAGAAAAATCATTGTTTTATATTTCTAATGGAGTACTCAAAAGCATAATTTTCCAGCCTCAAGATTTCAGCCTGATATTGGCTGGGCTCCGCCCATAAGCACTTTCAGTGGCAGTCATCCACAGAGTCTGCGACTGGTAGAGAGAGAGAGAGAGAGAGGGGGTGGGATAGAGAGAGAGAGGGGGGAGAGGGAAAGAGAGAGAGAGAGAGAGAGAGAGAGAGAGAGAGAGAGAGAGAGAGAGAGAGAGAGAGAGAGAGAGAGGGGGGACAGGGAAGAGAGAGAGAGAGAGAGAGAGAGAGAGAGAGAGAGAGAGAGAGAGAGAGAGAGAGAGAGAGACTGAGCCCCGGACTCAGCGGGACTGAGAATGAAACGCTGTGTAAAAACAAGCACACGCAGACGCGGGCTCTCTCCTCTCTCTGTGTGGGCTGTCCGCTTACCCAGCGCCCACTGACGTCAGCATGCGCCTCAAATCAGAACGACCTAATTAAATCGAGCAGGAAATGGTCTGAGCTGAATGAGAGCAATCCGCCAATATGGTATTTAGACACAAAAACACATTGATACTAACTCCTATTACTATAATACAATGCTAGAGACTGAAAAATGACATTTATAATGCATGTCACCTTTAATATTCAAATTTCAAAACTGGCACACCCATTAATTACATGTTCATTCAAATACAAATGTTATTGTAGCGGCAACAAATATCACCCCATACAGTCACCATGGTAGCAACCAGATCCAGGAGCGTTCACACTGTCCAACTTACAACTGTTGTGAAACTGATTTAGGGTTATAAAAGACTTACTTACTTACTTAGGCCTTTAAATTCCCAAAGGAACATAGGCCGCTGACAAAGCTCCTCCATCCTCTCCGGTCTTGTGCCCTCCGCTCCAGATCTTGACAGGACAGCCCTTCTTTCTTCATCTCCTGTTCTGTGGTTCTTCTCCAGGTGGTTTTCGGTCTGCCTCTCTTCCTCCTGCCCTGTGGGTTCCATGTCAGTGCCCGCTTTGTGATTGATTTCTTTCTTCTGAGTGTGTGACCTATCCACTTCCACTTCCTCCTCCGGATTTTAATTTCTATTGTGTCCTGTTTGGTGAGTTCCCACAGGTTGGCATTAGAGATGGTGTTGGGCCAGTATATTCCCAGGAGGCGTCTGAGGCACCGGTTGGTGAAGGGCTGTAGCTTATTGAGTATAGTGGTGGTGGTTTTCCAGGATTCTGAGCCATATAGTAGAGTGGTCTTTACGTTTGAGTTGAAGATTTGTAGCTTGGTCTTGAGTGACAGGTTTTTTACCTTCCAGATAATGTTTAGCATGTTGAATGTTGTCCTTGCCTTTCCATTCCTGGCTTGGACATCGTCTTCCGTACCCCCTTCCACAGAAATGATGGTTTCAAGGTAAGTGAAGCTGTTTACATCCTCTAATGGGTTTTGTTCCATGGTTATGGGTGTTTTGTTCTTGCTGTTGATACGCATTACTTTGGTTTTGGATGAGTTTATTTTGAGCCCGAGCAGAGCAGCAGTTTCTTCCAGTTTTCCCGATTTTTCCTGCATCTGTTGATCATGTGTGTGAGCCAGTAGTGCCAGGTCATCAGCGAAATCCAGATCTTCTAGCTGCTCTGTCAAGCTCCATTGTATGCCAGTTTTTCTGTTGCTGGTTGTTTCTTTCATCACCCAGTCTATGCAGAGGAGGAAAAGAAAGGGTGAGAGCAGGCACCCCTGCCGCACACCAGTCAGGACCTCGAAATCAATCAATCACATTTATTTATTAAGCACATTTAGACATGACGCTTGTCAACCAAAGTGCTTCACATAGCTAAGAACAAAGAAAAGTATAGAATAAACAGAAAAAAACAACCAACGGATAGACAAAGGAAAACAGAACAACATGTCAACAAGCAAGGCAAGAGTCAAAGTGAGTCAGGGAAGGCCAGTGGATATAGGTGGGTTTTGAGTTTCGATTTAAAAGACTCGATGGAGGGGGCAGATTTAATGGACATGGGGATGCTGTTCCAGAGGTCAGAAGACTTCTGATATACATCCTTCATAGAGGACTTGACATCTCATCCCTTGGTAGGTGTTCCTTATGATGTTGATGATTTTTGCTGGGATCCCATAGTGGGCCATCAGTTTCCACAGCATTTCCCTATCCACGCTGTCAAAGGCTTTCTCAAAATCTATGAAATTACTTTAGACAGAAGAGTTCCATTCAATGGATTGTTCGATGATAATCCCAAGGGTGGCAATTTGGTCTCCACAGGATCTGTTGTTCCTGAAGCCAGCCTGGTTTTCCCTCAGTTTCGACCCACTTCTGGAGCCTTTCCAGCAGGATGTGGTTGAGCACCTTCCCCGGTGTTGAAAGGAGCATTATTCGTCTGTAGTTTTTACATTCCCTGAGGTCTCCTTTCTTGTGGATTTTCACGATGTGGCCATCTTTCCAGTCAGATGGGACATTTTCTTTCTCCCAGATGGTTTGCATGAGGTGGTGGAGCATTGTGAGGGACCAAACAGCTTAGACATGAGGAGTCATAGGTAGAGTGCTCAAAGGAAGGTTTATTTTTCCCAAAAATATAAATACAGGGAACAAAAACCACAAAAAAGTGCAACAATAACAAATAAACAAAAAAGCTGTTCTTGGGCCCAGCAGAACTCGGGTCAACTTAAACAGAACAAACTAAAAATACCTAACACAACTGAACCAAACAAAACTGACCTACAGACTGAGACAAGAGGGAGGTATTTATACTGGTTGACCAAACCAATACAGACACATGGGGAAAGACAAATCATCAATAATAAATTACATTAACCTTAATCATCTATAATTTATAATGAACAGTTAGTTTGAAGAACACTATGTATTTATGTAGGAGACAATAACTGAGTCAAGCTAAAACATACATAAATCATAGTAGAACATCATTGTCTAATTAACCCCCCCCCCCCCTTCTCATGGAGTTGGTATCTCCCGGCAAGCCTCTCCTGGTATTTAAATCCAGCCTCTTCCAATTACTGGTCCTTTGCCAGTTGCCACCAGGAAGAGCAGAGCACCGCCCGGAACACCAAACAAACATGTAAGACAAAGAAACAGCATGAGCAAACAATTATGATAAACAATGTAAACTAAGTCAAGTCAAGTCAAGAGTTTTATTTGTCACGGCATACAAGTATACAATGAAATGCGGGTGGTCTTGCCCGCAACGATGTGCAATACAGTGGTACAACATATAATAGAATCCAATAAAAAACAACATTGTGCAATAAACAGATAACAGGTAACATGGTGGGACATCTCGGTGTCTGTACATAGTTATTTACATAGCATATAGGACATGCTAGGTCCTTTGGTAGTGCAATACACTGTTACTGTTGTTATACTATTTTTAAAGTGACCTTTCCTTTTTGGCCATAAGTGTGGGCGTGTGCGGTATGAGTGCGTGCCTGCTCATGTTAAAGTGGCTGCTAGTGTGTGAGCGTGCACAGCGTGTGTGTCGTGTGTGTGCTCATGTGTGCTTGTGTGTGAAAAGTTCCGTGTTCTGTGGCACTCAGTGTTCATTGTTCAAGGCTCTGATGGCCTGGGGGAAGAAGCTGAGCCGAAGCCTCTCTGTCCTAGTAGCTGGGGTTCGCAGGCGTCTGCCTGACCTCAGCAGCTGGAACAGGCTGTTATTGGGGTGGTGGGGGTCTTTCATTATTCTGCAGGCTCTGGATTTGCACCTCTTGTTGTATAGAACCTGCAGGGGAGGTAGTGCAATACCTGTGGTACGCTCGGCTGAGCGCACCACTCTCTGTAGGGCCTTCTTGTCCTGTGCCGTGCTGTTTCCATACCAGGCAGTGATGTTTCCAGTCAAGATGCTCTCTACAGCTCCGGAGTAGAAGGACTGGAGTATCTTCCCCGATACTCTGAACTTCCTTAACTGTCTCAGGTGGTAGAGGCGCTGCTTCGCCTTTTTTTACGACTGTGTCTATGTGTGTTGACCATGTCAGATCCTCTGAGATGTGGACCCCCAGGTACTTAAAGCTGCTCACCCTGTCCACGGTAGCCCCGTTTATCATCAGTGGTGTGTGTGTCTCTTGCTGTCCTCTCCTATAATCCACGATCAGCTCCTTGGTTTTACCAATGTTCAGGAGCAGGCTGTTGTCCTGGCACCAGCGTTCCAGTACCTCAACCTCCTCCCGGTAGGCCTTCTCATTGTTGTCCGAGATCAGCCCCACCACCACCGTGTCGTCTGCAAACTTCACTATGGAGTTGGAGCTAAACTTGGCCACACAATCGTGTGTGTAGAGTGAGTACAGCAGGGGGCTCAGAACACAGCCCTGGGGGGACCCGATGCTCCGGGTGATGGTGTTGGAGGTCTGACCCCCCACCCTGACCGCCTGGGGTCTTTCACTCAGAAAGTCCAGTACCCAGGCGCTCAGGGCGGAGCTCAGACCCAGCTCGATCAGCTTGTCCACCAGTCTGGTGGGGACTATGGTGTTGAACGCTGAGCTGTAGTCAATGAACAACAGTCTCACATAACCCCCCTTCTGACGGTCAAGGTGAAAGAGGGTGCTGTGCAGTACCTGGGAGACCGCGTCGTCAGTGGACCTGTTTGTCCTGTATGCAAATTGCATAGGGTCCATATCACTGGGGAGGGAGGCACAAATGTGGTCCTTGACCAGCCTCTCGAAACATTTCATGACCACAGAGGTGAGTGCCACCGGTCTGTAGTCATTGAGACATGTTGGGGAGGGTTTCTTCGGCACAGGGATGATGGTAGACATCTTGAAGCAGGCAGGGACCACTGACTCCGCCAGGGATTGATTAAATATGGCGGTGAACACCGGGGCTAGCTGGTTGGCACAGGACTTAAGTATGCGTCCTGTTATACCATCTGGGCCAGCCGCTTTCCTGGTGTTCACCTGCATAAATGCTCTTCTCACACTGTGTTCCGACAACGAGAGAGCGTCCCCGCCCCCCCGCGGTTGCCCCCCCCCCCCCCCTCCACAACAGCCGGCGCGCCAGTGACGTCACTAGCCGTTGAGCCAGCGGCGCAACCGTCTACACCAAACCGGGCGTAGAAAGAGTTGAGTTTGTCCGCGAGAGAGGCGTCGTCGCTCCCCATTGAGGGGGCGCTGACTTTGTAGTCAGTTATTGTCTTCAGTCCCCGCCATAAGCCTCTTGTGTCGTTTTGTGCCATTTATGTCTCCAGTTTATCAGCATATGTCCGTTTTGCAAGTTTTACAGCCTTGCGCAGAGTATAGACTGAAGCCTTGTACTCCTCCATGTTTCCTGACTCTCTGCCCAGGTTGTAAGCAGTGGTGCGAGAGTTCAGAGCTGCTCTGATAGTACTGTCCACCCACGGTTTCTGATTTGGGAAAACCTGCACCGTTTTCATGGGAACAATACTATCAGCGAGTGTTGTTATGAAGCTCACAACGGTGTGCGCGTACTCGCTGACGTCACTGGCGCTTCCCCAAAACATATTCTAATCCGTGTCTGCGAGCGCGTCCTGGAGCGTGGCCTCTGATTCGTCAGTACATTTTTTTGTCTCACGTGACACGACGGCGTCACGTGATCTTTGTTTGTAGGCAGGGAACAACAAGATAGAGTCGTGATCGCTCGAGCTTGTAGACCCCGTCAATGGCGGAGCCGCTACCGCCTTGTAGCCGGCTCTGAACGGGGTGTAACAGTGGTCGAGTGTGTTCCTCCCTCTTGTGGAGCAGGCGATGTGCTGAAAAAAGGACGGCATCACTTTCTTCAGATTCGCCTGGTTGAAATCACCAGCCACGATCGTCGCCGCGTCTGGGTGTTTGATCTGGTGTTTAGAGATGGTCGTGTAGTTCCACCAGCGCTTTGCCAGTATTCGCCTGTGGAGGGATATATACGGCGGTCATAATGACCGCGGTGAACTCACGGGGGAGGTGGAACGGGCGGCACATAATTGAAAGATGTTCCATGTCCGGGGAGCATGAGCTTGAGAGAACATGCACTTCTTTGGGGTTCACCCAGACATTGTTCGTGATGAGACAGACCCCACCGCCAACGCTCTTGCCAGAGGCTGCCGTGCGGTCCGCTCGTAGGACGATGAAGGAGTCCGAGGGAGAGACGCTGTTGTACGGAGTCGCTGGCTTGAGCCATGTTTCCGTGAGACACATGATGTTAACGTCTCTCATCTCCCGTTGGAAGCGGACCCTCGCCCTCAGGTCATCCATCCTTCCCTCCAACGAACGTGCGTTCGCCAGAAAGATGGATGGAATTGCTGGACGGTAAGCAGATCTTTTTAACCTCAGCCTGATACCTCCCCGTCTCCCTCTGTGCCTCTTCCTGCCGTTTCCTTTGTTGCCGTTGTCCCTTCGGATCTCCGGTGGCCATTCTGGGCATAAAGTGTCTCCAAACTCCTCTTTGAGTCCGGAGTTTAGGTCCATAAGTGTCTGGCGGTCGTATGACGTACCCGCCAGTGTTGTTTTAATAAAAAAAGTAGAAAAAATAAACATAATAGCTAAAAGTGTGCACAATCGTCGCGGAGCTAAACCAGAGGCGACTGACCGGGGTCGCGCCATATTAATGCACTAACTTATGACCTTGTAATATATCATAATGCAAATAAAGATGGAAGTATGGTATATGAAACAATAATAATGTGTGGTGTCATTATTTGATTTGTGTATGGGTATTGTTGTGAAGGGCCAGATTAAAACTGAGAATCTACCTTTATTGTTTTATATACATTGTATATTATTTATATATACACGTTATATCCCTTTACCTACGTTCAAACCAGAGTAATATTCGCTCTCCTTATTGGATAGCGCCCTAGGCGCCAGGCAGTCTCGCACTCAGACAGGTGCAATGGGCGAGTTTGGGGCAAGTCAGAACATGCCCGGAGACAGCGTAGTGATACCAGACAAGGACTGAGGTTGGGACTAGATATTCACTTAAGTATAAATACAGCGCAAGGTGCGCACACCGGGCTTAGCTTAGCTTCGTGTCTTCGTTCAGTACCTTACCCACCTTCACCACGAGTCAACGTGCAGTGAAGTGAGCAACCTTGCGTCTAACAGAGCATTGAGAACCGCGTGCGAATAGAATGGTAAAAGTGTCAGAGTTTAATGAAGTAACGTTGAGTTCGACTTAATCTAATGTGAAGTAAATAGTCGTTCATTTATTGTATATCGTGCGGCCACAGTTCGTTCGTGTGTAGCATTACCCAGCGGTTCATCGTGTCTTTAGCTAGTGTACTTAACCAGGGTGTGTAGCCTAAATACGTCGCCCACACCCGAGGAGTCCTAGGCGGAGAACCGTTGGACATGTACACAGGAGAATCGGCGTCGGCGATTGCAGAACCATTACTGGTTGGATTATATTGATTTGGAACGTGGTACCCGGAGAAGAGCATTGTTGATTTCCACTATCGTTTGGGATTCAACCTCGTGAGGATTACAACTCGGGCCGGCCTCGTGGACGGAGGCTGGCTAGCTGTCATCAATGCTGTTGAGCATTTGGATTACAATTATTACTTTGCTGCTGATCAAGGGATTTACAAGGACCGACTCCTGTACCTGGAGTCTCTTTATTCCTCATTGAATCAGACTGAGTATCCGAACATTCCTCTACCCTCCAGGCCTTACACCCCCGGAGGGAACGCATTGTCTCCAGGCGGTATCAGCGTTGCCTTATATAGTTGCTATTATACGACAGGTGGTGTCAACTTAGACCCATCGTAGGATTCCTGCTATTCCTAGTGACTCATGCTATTGACTGACTTTACGCATATTCTTCGCCATACAAGCGCGACCCTAATTCTCATTCTGTAACCTAATGTTGCCTAATAATAATAAATTACCCTCAAATACTATTTCTTTGTCAATGCCGTGTTCTTGTGGGTGTTCACCATCTATATTTGATGTACTGTCTGGCCAGTAATTAAAGTACATAACTAGCAGTGGTTTAATCTATCACAATCTTTAATACAGTCAGGGTTTTGTAACCCCTCAGTTACAATTGGTCCTTCGAGCCGGAGGGTATCAGTGTAATATTTAATATAATATTAATATTGACATGGCCAGCGGTGAACACTCTCCAAGCGGCTCCCCTAAGCTAGAACGCCCGCAGCGCAAACGTCAGCTACCTTCATATCTGGAGGACTTCGCTTTCGTTTTACCCCCTAGCTTATCTAAACAGACGTTAAATACGGATAAAACGGATAGTTTAAGCATGCCCACTCCTATCGACTTGGCGGCCCCGCCAGTAGAGAACCCAGTGGGTTCAAACGAAACTGACTTAGCTCACGGGGGGGACCAAGCAGGACATGACGTGACTATACCTCCAGACAGCGTCACCGGGATAGACCCCGGAGCGCTCCAGGATAAAGAAAGCGCTCCAGGGATAGACCCCGGCGCCCAACCAACCCAAGAGCACGTACCCGAGACAGACCTCGGCGCGCAACCAAGAGAAGAGTACCGCGCTCAGGGGTTAGACCTCGGAGCGCGCCAGGAGAACAGGTCTCCACCAAGCCCTGTCTGCGCCCGATCACCTCCGTCAGTGTCATCCCCCAGCGAGGCGGACCAGAGACTGGCGCAAGCCTTGATCGCCACGCTGACAGCTTCAACCGAAAGAGACCGACTCCAGGGTGAGCGCGACCGTCTCCAAGCACAGACGCTTAGTGAGCGCGAACACTCTGCAGCGGAACGAGAGCGCCTCCACGCGCAACTCCAAGCACCTTAGTGAGCGCGAACACTCTGCAGTGGAACGAGAACGCATCCGACTAGAAGAGAGTCGCCTCCAGGCTGACGCAGCGATGACCATCAGACTGGAAGAGAGGCGCCTCCAGGCTGAAGAAACCATTCAGCGAGACCGTATCAACGCGCAGCGCGATGCACAGCGCGACGCCGCCAATGCACAGCGCGAGGCGGAACGAGACGCCGCCAATGCACAGCGCGACGCCGCCAATGCACAGCGCGAAGCGGAGCGGGACCGCCTGCAGGCGCAGATGATAGAACAATTGATCCAGAGGGCTACCCCCCACTCCTCCACGCGGAGCTCCCGGAGATCATCACGACACGGGTCGAGGGCACCTTCCCCTCCCCGACACATCTACACGGGACCCAGCCAGCAGGAAGAACCTGCCTACGTCGCCGAGCCCCCTCCGCAACCAGTCTACACGGGACCCAGCCAGCAGGAAGAACCTGCCTACGTCGCCGAGCCCCCTCCCCGACCGGTCTATATGGGACCCAGCCAACGGGAAGATCCCGCCTACGTCGCCGAGAAACTAACTAGAAGACTCCAGGACCTAGCGGAGGAAGAGGAGGGATATCAAGCCCACCAGCACGAACCCATCTTGCACCAGGAGGCCCAGTACAGCCCCGACCCCAGCCCCGAGCCACTGCGTTACGAACCCCCGACCCAAACCAAGGTTGAGTTTAATACACAGTCAGCACCGAGGAGCAGCACCTGGGGGCCCGGCCTCTGGTACCCACCCAGCACTAACCCACGACCCCACGTACGGGGAGACTCGCCCAGGAGGCCTCTCCCCCTACGCTCATCGGTGTACCAGCCATCCATGGCATCTTACCTTGGCGCACCGACGTTCCCAGACTTTACGCGCGAGGACAGAGCACAGTACACGGAATTACGCATGTGTTTGGAGACTATGATGTCTGATGTCCACGACGAGTCGTACAAATATGCCATCCTCCTCAAGCATCTCAAGGTGCCCAGAGCGCATAACATAGCGCTGGCACATTCCAACTCAAGCACCCCATACTCCGCAGCTCTGGTGGCCCTCGACGCGCGCTATGGACGCATATGGGATTACGTGATCCAAGAAATACGAGCGATCGACCGCCTCCCCCCAGCCAAAGACAATAGAGCACTGGATGACCTCTTTATCAAGGTACAATCCCTCGTGGGGATGCTGGGGTCCCAAAAGGAGAAGGGGAGACATGAACTGTATGCAAATTCTAACATGGAGCGGATACTGGAGAAGCTCCCTCCAGCCCGTCAAGAGCGTTTTCGGTGGCAGAGAGACCACAGTGACCCCAACGGCCCAGAACCATCCCTCCTAGACCTAGCTGATTTCCTCGCCAGGGAGGTCAGCAGTCTACGACTGGACACATTCGTGTGGAGTGACTCTAGCCCTAGAGATGGACCGCGGAGGTTCAATGACAACCGCCGGTCCGTGACAGTTATGCACCAAGCCGAGGTTGAGCCACGGCAGACGAGCCACAACACCCACGTCAAGGAGAAGTGGAAGGCTGTCTGTCAGTACTGTGAAAATGAACATTGGCTGTCTCAATGTGACACCTTCAAGAGGCTGACCGCTGACGAGGTGAGTCAGTGGATCAAAGCGAACCGCCGCTGCTTCCGCTGCGCGCGCAGCCATATGGCAGCTGAGTGCCGCCTAAAGAAAAGATGCAGCAAGTGCGACGGCGCCCACCTGGAGGTCCTTCACGACAGCAACAAGCGTCCGCCAGGACAACAAAGGAGGCCCGTCACGGTGATGTACCAGGCCGAGGCGGTGTCACCACAGACCAGTCCTGAAACCACCCCCTGGTGTCCCGACTGTCGCAGCAGACACGGGGACCCACAGTGCCACCCGTACTACCCCGAGTCGGCGCCACCACCGCCGAGTTACAACTCCCCCGCCAGAGAGGAATGGGAGATCGTATGTACTTACTGCGACGGCGGACACTGGCTGGCACAGTACGACGAATACAAGACACTGAAACCCGTCCAAATTGATCAGTGGCGTGAGGCGGACCAGGCGGGCGCCGCTCCCCGCGCATCACTGTGCGGGGCCCACCAGCGAAGATTAGCCAAACAAGGCAACCGACCAACAGGAGTGCTCCACATAGACCCCAAGCATAGCGGGACCCCCCGAGTGCTCATCAAAGTGGTCAGAGTGCTCCTGAGCTACGAGGACAAGGTCCTGGACACTTACGCCGTCCTAGATGATGGGTCTGAAAAGACTCTCCTCCTCGCTTCCGCCGCAGCCCAGTTGGGCCTGCAGGGTACCAAAGAAACAATGACAATCCGTACTATTCAGCGAGACCTGAAAACCATAAAGGGCAAGAACGTCTCATTCAAAATAGCAGCGGTCGGGCAGCCCGAGAAGCGGTACAGCATCACTAAAGCATTTACAGGCCATGACATAGGCCTGTTAAGCTACAACTACCCCATCCCACAGCTGATGGCGAAGTACGCGCACCTACGCAGACTACCTATACCGCTCATCGACGGCGCCACACCGACCCTGCTCATAGGCTCCGACCACGCGGACCTCCTTGTCCCAATCGAGGCGGCCCACATCGGACCTAAAGGATGCCCAGTCGCGGTTCAGACCCGACTGGGGTGGACGCTCCAGGGCCCCCTCTACGGACTTGACAGTCAACCCACGTCTACACGCTGCCTGCACACAAAGGTGAGCGACACCGGCCACACTCTCGTACAGCCCGTTGAGAGGCTATTGACATTAGACGAGAAGCCTGTGAGAGAACCGTGGGCTCAAGAAGAGGGAGTTCCGAACTCCACCCCCCTCAGCTGCGCTCCAAGCGACGTAGCTGACCTCGAACCCAGCACCCCAAACGACTTCTTGATGGGGCGGCCGGAACCGGCCCCTCCTCAGACGGGGTACAGAGCGAACAAGAGGAACAGACGGAGGATGTGGAGACACAGCCAAGCACAGATCAACCAGTCTCAGGCCCGCTTCCTCCTAAGCTCCCTACCACCCCTTCCAGCCCGTCAGAAGCGGGTCAAGGACAGGGACAACTTAAAAGTGGACACAGTCGTTATGATCATAGACCAGTCACTACCCCGAGCTATGTGGCCGGCCGGCCGCGTAAGCAAAGTGATCACTGGTGCCGACGGAAAGGTCAGAGCGGCAGAAGTTATTGTCCAGGGGCGGACCTACACCCGACCCGTGGCGAGGCTGATAGAGTTGCCGAGGCTCCCTGACTCCCCTGATGACGATCATGACCCACTGACTTTGTAGATTACCCTACTCCCCACAACAGACATTGAGCAGTTGACTGGACTATTAATCTGTCTCCTTTAACTAATTAGGTGCGGACTAATTAGGAGGCGGCTGTTGTGAAGGGCCAGATTAAAACTGAGAATCTACCTTTATTGTTTTATATACATTGTATATTATTTATATATACACGTTATATCCCTTTACCTACGTTCAAACCAGAGTAATATTCGCTCTCCTTATTGGATAGCGCCCTAGGCGCCAGGCAGTCTCGCACTCAGACAGGTGCAATGGGCGAGTTTGGGGCAAGTCAGAACATGCCCGGAGACAGCGTAGTGATACCAGACAAGGACTGAGGTTGGGACTAGATATTCACTTAAGTATAAATACAGCGCAAGGTGCGCACACCGGGCTTAGCTTAGCTTCGTGTCTTCGTTCAGTACCTTACCCACCTTCACCACGAGTCAACGTGCAGTGAAGTGAGCAACCTTGCGTCTAACAGAGCATTGAGAACCGCGTGCGAATAGAATGGTAAAAGTGTCAGAGTTTAATGAAGTAACGTTGAGTTCGACTTAATCTAATGTGAAGTAAATAGTCGTTCATTTATTGTATATCGTGCGGCCACAGTTCGTTCGTGTGTAGCATTACCCAGCGGTTCGTCGTGTCTTTAGCTAGTGTACTTAACCAGGGTGTGTAGCCTAAATACGTCGCCCACACCCGAGGAGTCCTAGGCGGAGAACCGTTGGACATGTACACAGGAGAATCGGCGTCGGCGATTGCAGAACCATTACTGGTTGGATTATATTGATTTGGAACGTGGTACCCGGAGAAGAGCATCGTTGATTTCCACTATCGTTTGGGATTCAACCTCGTGAGGATTACAACTCGGGCCGGCCTCGTGGACGGAGGCTGGCTAGCTGTCATCAATGCTGTCGAGAATTTGGATTACAATTATTACTTTGCTGCTGATCAAGGGATTTACAAGGACCGACTCCTGTACCTGGAGTCTCTTTATTCCTCATTGAATCAGACTGAGTATCCGAACATTCCTCTACCCTCCAGGCCTTACACCCCCGGAGGGAACCCATTGTCTCCAGGCGGTATCAGCGTTGCCTTATATAGTTGCTATTATACGACAGGTGGTGTCAACTTAGACCCATCGTAGGATTCCTGCTATTCCTAGTGACTCATGCTATTGACTGACTTTACGCATATTCTGCGCCATACAAGCGCAACCCTAATTCTCATTCTGTAACCTAATGTTGCCTAATAATAATAAATTACCCTCAAATACTATTTCTTTGTCAATGCCGTGTTCTTGTGGGTGTTCACCATCTATATTTGATGTACTGTCTGGCCAGTAATTAAAGTACATAACTAGCAGTGGTTTAATCTATCACAATCTTTAATACAGTCAGGGTTTTGTAACCCCTCAGTTACAGGTATTATGGATGTTAAACAATGCATAAGGACAAAATGAAAAGAAAGGGAGTGTAGTGAGGGAGTGTAGTGGTTACTGACATTAGTGCTGATGTGCGGCAAATGGTGTGGCCGTCACACACTCCCCCCCCTTCAGGAATCTCGCTGGGACAGCGGGAGAGGTAATCGGCAGTTGCATTGTCCCGACCTGGGATGTGATGAACGGTGAACCGGTAGGGCTGCATGGACAGGTACCAGCGCGGTATCCTCCCATTGGTGTCCTTCATCCTCTCCAGCCTCTCAGTGCCTTGTGGTCAGTTTCCACGGTGAACTCCCTTCCCAGGAGGTAGTACTTAAGAGAATCGAGGGCCCACTTCACCGCCAGGCACTCCTTCTCTATAGTGGAATAGCGGACCTCCCTAGGGAACAGCTTGCGGCTGATGAAGGCCACAGGATGGCGGTCCTCTGGCAGCCCTTGCAGGAGAACAGCACCAAGCCCATGATCTGAAGCATCAGTTTGCAAGATAAAATGTTCATCAAAATCAGGGCTATACAGTACTGGGTTCTTACTCAGAGCCTGCTGCATGTCCTGGAAAGCCGCTTCTGCCTCAGTTGTCCACTGGAGCTGGTTTGGGCCTTTCAGGCTAGTCATATGCGTTAGGATGGCAGCCATAGCAGAGTAGTTAGGAATGAACCGGTGGTACCAACCTGACATTCCCATGAAGGACTTGAGCTGCTTTCTTGTTTGAGGCAGTGAACAGGACTCTAGGGCATGGACCTTCTGGACCTGGGGCTTTATCACACCATTTCCAATATATTTAAATTCTTTTATTGGGAAAACCACATTGAGATACAGTATCTCGTTTTCGAGAGGGTCCCACATTTTGTGCAATGTAACACATGACACACAACAACAACAACAAAAATTTAATAAATACAGGACATACAAAAACACAACAGAACAAGTACACATTGTAAGAGGATATGTCTCATTATAAGAGGATAAGAGGATATGTCTCAATCTCCATCATAAGAGGCCCACTCCACGGCAGTCACATGACGTTGCCACCGCAGGGCAAACAATTATGCTTACCCTGCGATGACACCGCCAGGCAGCCGCCGCGAGAAAGGCCCAACAAAACATTCAAAGGGTGAGTATAATACAGGATGTAATAGAAATTGAGCTCCAGGACTGGCAGGAGAAGAGGAGCAATCAACCCGCCCAATGGGCGCCCAAATCAACCCATCGGCCCCCCCTGCCTAAAAATAGGAGTAGAGCCAACTAGCTAACCCGTAACACCCGCATAAAGGACGGCTGTGCCCCATGTCCCCTCACCAGCGCAGGAGCCCCACCAAGGAAGCATGTACACTTGACCATAAAATTAGAACAAAGAGCATTTTTAAAGAGGTAAAATGAAGATATGGATCGAATGGTCACCGGAAGATTGTTCCAGTCCGAAGGGGCTTTGAACATGAAAGATTTCTTGGCCATTGCTTTTGAAAATGGAGAAACTGTGAAAAAATACTGTACAGAGTGTCTTAGACGATAAGTGCAAGAGAAAGGGACCATCAACTGTTTCAGATAAGCAGGATAGTCAGAATGGATACATTTGAAAATCAATTGCAGCCAATGTCTCTGTCTTCTTAAAGTAGGAGAAGGCCAGTCTAAGGTTTGATACATAGTGCAATGGTGGGTTGTGAACGGACAGTCAAGAACAAATCTGCATAGTCTATTGTAAGCCACATTTAGAGGTGATAAATGGGTTTTGGAGGCAGCTTGATAGACAACATCAGCATTGTCCATTAATGGCAAAATAAGTTGTTGTGCAAGTCTCTTTCTAACAGTGAAGGAAAAACAATGTCTAGCTCTATAAAAGGCTCCAATGCTGCGATTCATTTTAATAACAGTAGAGGTAATATGGAAATTGAATGAGAGTTCGGGGTCAAGCCATACTCCCAAATACTTGATGCGTTCAGCTTTATGCAGAGGTGTATTATCGGCACATAAGATAACGCATGCCTTAGATTCGGTTGCCTTCAGTCTTTTCCGAGTACCAAAAATCATAAAGTGCGATTTGGTTTTGTTTAGTATTAGTTTATTTTCAGCAAGCCATTTCTGTAGTGTCTTAAAGTCATATTGTAAGACTGATTGAATCTGTGCTACATTATTTTTGGATGTATACAACACTGTATCATCTGCATAAAGATGAACGCTGCAATCAGAACAAACAGAAGGTATATTATTTATAAATATTGAAAAAAGAAGTGGACCAAGGGTTGAACCTTGCGGCACACCACGTTCTTGGACCATTGTATCCGATTTGAACCCTTGGATGACAACACATTGTTTTCTATTATGAAGGTATGTATTGAACCAGAGTAATGCATTGCGTGATAGGCCAACAGAGTGAAGTTTATCTAGAAGTAGGTGGTGGTCAACTAAGTCGAAAGCTTTGCTCAGATCGATAAAAATTGCACCAGTTAATTTACCATCGTTAGTTGCAGAAACGATGTCGTTTGTAAGCTTTAATAGAGCTGTTGATGTTGAGAATTTTGACCTAAAACCAGATTTAGAGAGCTGATTATATATTAATTTCTCAAACACTTTGGCAATAAAACAAATAATTGCGATTGGTCTATAATTATTAATTTCAAGTGCATCTCCACCTTTATGCAACGTGGTAATACGAGAGCACTTCCATATGTCAGGCATTTCGAATGTGGACAGTGACATATTAAACAGATCACATAATGGGTACTGTTGTGAAGGGCCAGATTAATCCGAATATATATATTTATTTATATATATATATTTAATTGTATTTGTATATTCTCTAATATTCCCTGATATCCCTTGTATATTCCTTGTACAATATGCATTGAATATCCATTCTAGCCTACTGAACATCCCATAATAGTCTCCATTCTACTATTGGTCGAGACCTTGGTGCCAGGCTGCCATACCCCTCAGACCCAGTTCAAACGTACCGCTCGACATGTACGAACAAGTCCTAGTTCCGCGTAGGAATTTGGCTACCGCACCACTAATGGGACTATTTGTTCATAGTGCGTATATATACTGCGCTACTAAAGTAGGACTTTCTTTTCAGTCCAGTTTCTTACCCTCCAATAGAGTCACAGACGTAAAGCCTCCCCGCGATGCCACGTGTGGGAGTAAGGCCAAGTTCGGCCTACCATCGGTATTGAGACATCGTGTATATTAATATTTGAATAGTCATATTTGGCACTATATCGTCGAGTTGGACGTAGTCTATTAAGCTAATAATAGTCTGTTAATATATAGTGCTTCGTGCGGTGAGAATACTACCGTAGTCAGTACCTCATCGTTTCGGGCAGAGAACTGGCTGCTTACCCAGGGTGGTTGACCCTATGTGAAGCTGCACCCGAGGAGCCCCAGAGCCGACGAGCGAGTGGACCTGTATACCGGATTATTCTACCGACGACAGCCCGCCTTCCCAGGCACGGATTATGCTTTGGATACTTTGATTATTCTATGGATAAAGACCCCCGACACTACCGTGTGTTGGAACCCCCCCCCCTGGAGAGGACGCAAGGTGAGGAGACGCTCTGCAAGACGAGGTCTCTCCACATCTCTCCCCCGTGGACCGGAGAGAGCCGGCCCACAAAGAGTCCACCTGCTTTCATCTGTGGTCCAAGGATCGCCGGCGCATTGAACGGCACTACAGTGGGTTCACCTGGGATACCCTTGGCCGGACGAGGCAGCTGGATTCTACCCCCCCCCCCCCCTCCTACTCCTGTCGGCTTACAAGCGACCGGATTAACCCCCTCTAGTGTATCCAGCCTATAATCATTAAAGTATCATTGCTGTTATTCCTTAACTATTCCAGGTCGTATATTTACCACCTGCGCCTTCAGAGATTGGACATTATCTATTGATATACCGACGAATACTCCTTGCCATAAAAGTGCATACTATTTCAATTCATAAATGTAATTAAGTGATTAAGTGTTTATTCTACACACCATCGCTGTGTAGGAAATAAAGACCTGTTTCTAATTCGTACATTTGTGTTGGATCCGTTTCATCTACGTGAGAGTGTTCATGATAATATATTTATGCCGTGTACTGGGTGGCCGAATATTAAGTACAAAGGTAGTGGTAGTAAGTATCATATCTAGTAATACAGTCAGGGAATTGTACCCCTCAGTTACAATTGGTCCTTCGAGCCGGAGGGTAATTAGTGTAATATTAATATAGTGTTATTAATATTGAAATGGCCTATGATGAACACTCCACGAAACGATCCTCCTAACCAACGCCCGCAGCGCGAACGACGGCTCCCTCAGTACTTAGAGGCTTACGCTGTCAGTCAACAACCTAGTCTTCTACTAACAGTAAACGCGGTAAAACTAGAAAGTAAAAGTATGTCTAACCCCAACGCCCAGACTACCCCGACCATAGAGGCCCCTACGGGCTCTAATGTAACTGACCAAGTTCACGGTGGGGACCAGTGGGAACCAGACATGACTTCACACCCCGCCAGTACTGAAGAAGTAGTCCCCGATGAGTCCCGGGAGGAATACAACGCTACCGAGAGAGAACTCGGCACGGAAGAAGACGGGGAGAGCACCGTGGAGATAGAACTCCAAGGCTCCGCAAGGAGTACCCCGAGGGAAGGCTCCCCTATACAACCGCCTTCTCCCAGCGAGGCAGAGAGGATCCTACAGCAGGCCTTCCTCATCAGCCTGAACGCCGCTGCTGAACGCGACCGACTGCAGATCCAGCAGCGAAGCGAACACGAGCAGATACGTCTAGAAATAAGACGCATTCAGATGGAAGAGAATGTGGCCCGAGAACGAGCCGGTGCTCAACGGGACGCAGCGCGCGACAGACAGCAGTCGCAACTAATAGAACAGCTGATCAGACGGACAACACCCTCTCCCTCCGCCAGAGGCTCCAGGAACTCGTCTAGACACACCTCCAGGGCGGCATCCCCTAGCCGAGTAAACAACCCTGAACTTGACCAACAGACGAGGTCTATACCCCCCACAGACCACCTCCCCCCACCGGTCCAAGCGAGACCTAGCAACCGGGAAGGAGCAGCATATCCTGTGGAGAGGCTAAACCAGAGACTACAAGCACTGGATGACCTAACTGAAGACGAAGAGGAAGAGGAGGAGAACCACGCCCGAAGACAGCACAGTACTCTACCGGACCAGGAGGTCCGGTACAGCCCAGGCTATACTCCCGCGGAGCTGCGCTACAGACCCCCGACTCTATACACGGGTGAGCACGACGCACGACCCGCACCGAGGAACAGCACCTGGACAAGCGGGCCATGGTACACTGCCGGTACCAGCCCATACCAAGGAGCGGAAGGAGACTCGCCTAGGAGGCCTCTCCCCCAACGCTCGCCGATGTATCCACAGTCAGCGTCATACATTGGCACGCCTATGGTACCCGACTTCACCCAAGAGAACCGGGCCCAGTATACAGAACTCCGCATGTGTCTGGAGACCATGTTGGTGGATGTATTGGATGAACGCCACAAATACGCCATCCTACTGCAGCACTTAAAGGTGCCCCGCGCACATAATATAGCGCTCGCCTACGCGACTTCCACCACCCCATACACAGCAGCGCTGGTAGCATTGGACCAGAGGTATGGGCGCATATGGGATTACGTGATCCAGGAGATCCGACACATCGACCGCTTACCCCCAGCAATAGACAATCGAGCACTGGACGACCTGTCCATCAGAGTGCAGTCCCTGGTAGGGATGTTGGGAGCGCAAAGAGAGAAGGGGAAGTATGAACTTTACGCCAACTCAAATGTGGAAAGGATCCTGGAGAAGCTGCCGCACGCTCGTCAGGAGCGCTTTAGGCGGCAGAGGGACCACAGAGACCCGAATGGCCCCGAACCGAACCTCCTCGATCTAGCAGACTTCCTGGCGAGAGAAGTCAGCAGCCTACGGCTAGATACATTCGGACGGAGCACCCCTGGCTCCAGAGAAGGAACCAGACGACTAAATGATGGAAGAAGATCGGTGACTGTGATGCACCAATCGGAGTCAGTACCGAGCAGCAGGAGCCACAGTACCCCCTCCAGAACGGAGAAGTGGAAGATAGTGTGCCCCTACTGTGAGAAAGAACACTGGCTAGCGCAATGTGACTCCTTCCCCAAGCTGAACGCGGAGGAAGCAGGTCAATGGATAAAGTCCAACAAGCGCTGTTTTCGCTGTGCGCGCTCACACATGGCAGCCGAATGCCGCTTAAAGAAAAGGTGCACCAAGTGCGATGGAGCCCATCTGGACATACTTCACGACAGTAACAGACGGCGCCCTTCACCTGCACCATCCAGCCGCAAAGCGAGCGTCATGTACATCGATCCCGCCAGCAGCAGTGGAGCCCGAGTACTCCTAAAAGTAGTGCGTGTGACACTAAGCTACCAGAATAAAGTCCTGGACACTTACGCCGTCCTCGATGACGGGTCAGAGAAGACCCTGCTGCTCGCCTCCGCTGCGGCCCAGCTAGGGCTGCGGGGAAGCGAAACCCAAATGACAATTCGGACAATACGACGAGATTTGAAGACGATAAAGGGCGAGAATGTCTCATTCTCTATCGCAGCAAGCGGCCAGCCTGAGCGACGGTACCAGATTGCAGACGCTTTCACCAGCCAAGAAATAGGACTGTCGCGGTACACATACCCCGTCGCCAAGCTGATGGAGAAATATGCACATCTGCGCAAGTTACCGATCCCGCTCATAGACAATGCTATGCCGACCCTGTTGATAGGCTCCGACCATGCAGACCTCATTGTCCCGATAGACCGGGTTCATACCGGACCCCGAGGCTGTCCAGCAGCAGTCGAGACCCGTTTGGGATGGACTCTCCAAGGCCCGCTCGCCAAATCTCTCAACCGAAGTACAGCCACTAGATGTCTCCACTCCCGAGTCACAGAGGGAGAAACCGCACTCCTGCAACACGTAGAGCGGCTATGGAGCTTGGAACAAATGCCCTTTAAGAATGGAAAGAAAGACATTCGCTCTAAAGATGACATTTACGCCATTCACCTCCTCGAGACAGGGACCAAGAGAGTCCCGGTCAACGGCGTGTTGAGATACGCCACGCCACTCCTGCGGCGAGAAGGAATGCCTACTTTCCACGCCAAGACAGACGCCATAGAACGGTACCTGCTGAACACGGAGCGGCGCTTAGCCAAGAACCCCGCCCAAGAGAGCGTATACCGCGCTGAGATTGAGAAGCTCATCACAGCGGGACACGTCACAAAGATGGACATTAAAGAGGCTGACCAGACCACTGAATCGTGGTACGTGCCCCACCACAAGGTCCATCACAACGGTAAAGACCGCATAGTATTTAACTGCAGCTACCAGATCGGATCCCAAAATCTGAATAAAGAGTTACTGCCCGGTCCCACACTCGGCCCCTCCCTACTCGGCGTTCTACTCCGCTTCCGCCAAGAAAAGGTGGCCATCAGCTTGGACATTAAAGGAATGTTCCTGCAGGTGAGATTAGTAGAGGCGGACAAGCCCCTGTTACGGTTCCTATGGAGAGAGAAGCCAGGAGATGAGCACCCAGCCATCTACCAATGGGAAGTCCTCCCCTTCGGAACGACGTGCAGCCCCTGCTGTGCGACATTTGCACTACAGAAACATGTAGCAGAGGACCCAGCAGCGGACGAAGAGGTCCGACACAGCGTAAAGAACAGCTTCTACGTAGACAACTGTCTACAAAGCCTTTCAACCCAGGAAGAAGCCGAGGCTCTCCTGATTAAACTCCGCGCCTCATTGATCAAAGGCGGCTTTGATCTCAGGCAGTGGGCCAGCAGCGATCCGCAAGTACTGCGCAGCCTCTCCTCCGAGGACAAGGCAGCCAGCAGCGAGACCTGGATGGCTACAATCCCGGGAGAAGCCCAGGAGATGACCCTGGGATTGGTGTGGCGATTCAAAACAGATTCGCTTCACTACAGACACAAGCCCCTGACTACGGAGCAGGGAAGGCCGGCGGCGGCGCCGACCACCAGACGGAGTGAGTACACAACACTCGCCCGACAATATGACCCGCTAGGATGTATTCTACCGTACACCACCAGGGCAAAAATGATTGTACGAGCATTGTGGGACAAGGACCAGGGCTGGGACGACCCCATTCCCGCACACCTTGCATCCACCTGGAGAGAGTGGGAGATGGAGCTCCACTCACTCCCAGGCGTTAATATGCGCCGAAGCTACTTCCCACCCACGGTGAGGCCAGAGACATGTAAAATGGACTTACACGTCTTCAGTGACGCCTCAGAGGTCGCATACGGATCAGTAGCCTACTTGCGGGCCCAAGACCAGGGGGGAGAGATCTACACAGCATTTGTCCTCGCCCGCTCGAGAATAGCCCCACGCAAGCAACAATCTATCCCACGTCTAGAGCTCTGCGCAGCCCTAGCCGGAGCGCACCTAGCCACGCTCATCCAACGTGAGCTCACCATACCGGTGTCTAGAACAATCCTGTGGTCAGATTCCACGACGGTACTCGCCTGGATCAAATCGGACTCATGCAAGTACAAAGTCTTCGTGGGAGTCAGAGTCACCGAGATTCAAGACTTAACCGAAGAGTTAACCGGAGAAACAGAGTGGCGCTACGTTGATACAAAACAGAACCCAGCTGACGTCATCACCCGGGGGATGCCCCTGGATGACCTCACCCGTCGCAATGTCTACAGTGACGGCCCCGCATTCCTAAGACTCCCGGAAGGACAGTGGCCCATGCCTATCCCGAGGGAAGCAAGTCCAGAGGAGGTGGAAATTAAGAAGTCTGTGTTCTGTGGATTGAGCACCGTAGCCTCCACCGACACTAACATAAACGATTGCACGTCCATAGAGAGTGCACAACAAAGAACATTCCTGCGGTACCACCCGGAGTGCAAGTCCCCCGCTGATATGTCAGCGGCTAACTACGAGGAAGCAGAATTGCTTCTACTGCAGCGAGCCCAGAGAGACTCGTTCCCCGATGAATTGGCCTGTCTACAGGGAGGAAAGCCCGTCCCATCCGACAGCAGATTAATTCACCTGGCCCCCGAGAGCGACGCTCACACCCTCATCAGAGTGGGTGGTCGCCTACGCAGAGCCCCCAATCTACCGGATGACATTAAATACCCGATCGTATTGAACAGCCGACACAAGGTCACAGAGCTGATTATAAAGAAATACGATGAGGATGTACATCACGCAGGAGCAGAAAGAGTCTTCGCGGAAATCAGACGTCGTTACTGGATCCTACAAGGAAGAGAGGCGGTACGACGCTTCCAACGAACATGTCTAGACTGCCGCAAGTGGCGCGCGCAGCCCAGCATACCAAGGATGGCTGACCTTCCTCCATGTCGCCTCCGAATCGGTGACAAGCCATTCCACTCAACGGGTATGGACTGCTTTGGCCCGCTGCACATAAAGAAAGGAAGAGGAACCGAGAAGCGGTGGGGTATTGTATTCAAATGCATGACCACCAGAGCGATACACATCGAGCTTCTCCCGACCATGAGCACAGACTCATTCCTTATGGCCTTCCGTAGATTCATATCACGGAAAGGAAGACCGTCTACCCTATTGTCCGATCATGGGACAAACTTTAAAGGCGGCGAAAGAGAGCTGAGAGAGAGCTTCCAAGCTATGGGCCCAGAACTTAAGACCCACCTCGCTCCAGCACAGGTTGATTTCCAATTCAACCCCCCAAACGCACCCCACTTCGGTGGCACTTGGGAACGAGAAGTGCGCTCCATAAAGACAGCCCTGTACGCAGTACTTGGGGCCCAGACTGTGGCGGAAGAAGTCCTAATGACAGTCCTCACGGAGATTGAGGGAGTACTTAACTCGAAGCCCCTCGGATATGTCTCCAGTGATGTGGCGGATATCGACCCAGTTACCCCCAACACACTCCTGATGGGGCGGCTAGATCCCACATTACCCCAGACAATGTACCGGCCTGAAGAAGCGAACGGCCGACGAATGTGGAGGTACAGCCAAGTATTAGCCGACAAGTTTTGGAACAGTTTCCTACTGCACTACCTACCGTCTCTACAGACCCGCCAGAAGTGGGTAAAGGAGAGAGACAATTTGACAGAAGGAACAGTCGTCATGATTATTGATCAATCACTGCCCAGAGCTATGTGGCCGGCCGGCCGCGTAAGCAAAGTGATCACCGGTGCCGACGGCAAGGTCCGAGCAGCTGAAGTGCTCGTCCAGGGTCGCACTTACACCCGTCCCGTGGCAAGGCTCATAGAACTGCCTCGACTCCCAGACACAATCGATGATGACCATGACCCTACAACCCTATGACTTTGTGAAGTTGACTGACCCCTACAGCAAACCCTTATGTGTAAATAGACAACGCGATTAATCTGTCTCCGTTTAACTGATTAGGTCTGGGACCTATTCAGGGGGTGGCTGTTGTGAAGGGCCAGATTAAACCGAATATATATATTTATTTATATATATATATTTAATTGTATTTGTATATTCTCTAATATTCCCTGATATCCCTTGTATATTCCTTGTACAATATGCATTGAATATCCATTCTAGCCTACTGAACATCCCATAATAGTCTCCATTCTACTATTGGTCGAGACCTTGGTGCCAGGCTGCCATACCCCTCAGACCCAGTTCAAACGTACCGCTCGACATGTACGAACAAGTCCTAGTTCCGCGTAGGAATTTGGCTACCGCACCACTAATGGGACTATTTGTTCATAGTGCGTATATATACTGCGCTACTAAAGTAGGACTTTCTTTTCAGTCCAGTTTCTTACCCTCCAATAGAGTCACAGACGTAAAGCCTCCCCGCGATGCCACGTGTGGGAGTAAGGCCAAGTTCGGCCTACCATCGGTATTGAGACATTGTGTATATTAATATTTGAATAGTCATATTTGGCACTATATCGTCGAGTTGGACGTAGTCTATTAAGCTAATAATAGTCTGTTAATATATAGTGCTTCGTGCGGTGAGAATACTACCGTAGTCAGTACCTCATCGTTTCGGGCAGAGAACTGGCTGCTTACCCAGGGTGGTTGACCCTATGTGAAGCTGCACCCGAGGAGCCCCAGAGCCGACGAGCGAGTGGACCTGTATACCGGATTATTCTACCGACGACAGCCCGCCTTCCCAGGCACGGATTATGCTTTGGATACTTTGATTATTCTATGGATAAAGACCCCCGACACTACCGTGTGTTGGAACCCCCCCCCCTGGAGAGGACGCAAGGTGAGGAGACGCTCTGCAAGACGAGGTCTCTCCACATCTCTCCCCCGTGGACCGGAGAGAGCCGGCCCACAAAGAGTCCACCTGCTTTCATCTGTGGTCCAAGGATCGCCGGCGCATTGAACGGCACTACAGTGGGTTCACCTGGGATACCCTTGGCCGGACGAGGCAGCTGGATTCTACCCCCCCCCCCCCTCCTACTCCTGTCGGCTTACAAGCGACCGGATTAACCCCCTCTAGTGTATCCAGCCTATAATCATTAAAGTATCATTGCTGTTATTCCTTAACTATTCCAGGTCGTATATTTACCACCTGCGCCTTCAGAGATTGGACATTATCTATTGATATACCGACGAATACTCCTTGCCATAAAAGTGCATACTATTTCAATTCATAAATGTAATTAAGTGATTAAGTGTTTATTCTACACACCATCGCTGTGTAGGAAATAAAGACCTGTTTCTAATTCGTACATTTGTGTTGGATCCGTTTCATCTACGTGAGAGTGTTCATGATAATATATTTATGCCGTGTACTGGGTGGCCGAATATTAAGTACAAAGGTAGTGGTAGTAAGTATCATATCTAGTAATACAGTCAGGGAATTGTACCCCTCAGTTACAGGTACATTAGAATATGGGATGCAAGTTTGAGGAACTTAGGTTCTAAACCATCTAATCCAGGACCACCACTTACTTTTAGGCTATTGATGGCATCAAAGACTTCCAAAGGTAAAATTTTCATAAAAGAGAAGCTATGATCAGGAGGCCTATTACTGAAGAGATCAGACACGGGATCGAGTGATGATGCAGCAGTGACAGATGAAAAATGCTGAATGAATGACGGATGATCAGCTGTGGATCTCGTATAATAGTATTCACTTTTATCTGGTCAATAATATTATTTTTGGATACACCAGTTAAAGTTTTAATCTTATTCCAGAATTGTTTGGGGTTTTTGAAATCACGAGCTAATGAGTCCTTAAAATAATTGGATTTGGCATTTCTGACCATAGTCTTGCTAACATTTCTCAGCCGTTTATACTCCTCCCAGACAACTGGGTCCTTGTCTTTTCGGAATCTGGCCCAGACTCGATCCCTATGCCTGAAGCTGCTTATAAGATCCGGTGTTATCCATGGAAGATGACTTCCCTTAACTTTAACAGATTTTAGTGGAGCATGCCTATCCAACACTTCAGAAAATTCTGAGTAAAAGAAATCCCAAGAGTCGTAAACATTTGGTATTAATTTATACCTATCCCAGTTGATTGAGATTAGGTCATTGATAAATTGATCCACATAAATTGTCTTATGTTGCCTGATTTGAATCACATTGGGTGGTGCTTTAGGTAGTCTAATTTTCCAAATACAGTACACAATAGAATGATCACTAAGGCAATCTGACAAAACCCCTGCTTTTAAAAATCTGTTGGGATGAGAGACTAGGATCCAGTCAAGCAAAGATTCACAGGTAGCTGTGACTCGGGTAGGCATATCAATTAACTGGGTTAGGTTTAAATTAAGAAATATATTTTTAACTTTAGTTAGTGATGTAGCTAGCCAGTTCTTATTGAAATCACCAAGTACTATAAGTTCATTATTACATGAAATAGAATTTAAAGTAGCTTTAATAGAATTAAATGATTCTGCAGGTGCTGAAGGAGGTCTATAAATATTTCCAATAGTTAAGTATTTATTCATATGCAGGGTAACTTTGACAAAAATGCATTCAAAGTCTAGAGGCCCAACTTCAGGGATGATTAATTCAGAGACCAAGCTAGATAATACATAAGTAGCAACTCCACCACCTTTCTTAACGGATCTGTCCTCTCTATACAGGACATAATTTTCTAGTTTAATTTGTTCATTTGTTATTTTATCGTTAAGCCGGGTCTCTGATAATGTAATTATTAGAGCTGGGCCGTTAATTATTATTATTATATAATTATTATCGCGCGATAATATAATTAACGCATTAATCTAAAAAAAAAAAAAAAAAAAATTTAGATTTTTTTTTTTTTTTACCTTTATTTACCCAGGGTAGGTTCGCTGAGCACAGATGCTCTTTTTCAGGAACGCCCTGCTTCACATTCACACAGTTCCATTCACACCTGGGAGCTGCCCAGTACAACCACAGTTGACACCATTGGCCACTGAGCAACTCCACTGGAGCAGTTGATTCAAGCCATGTCACATAGTTCAAGTTTGAAATGATTCTTTCTGTTTTGCTCCTGAGAGTGCTAGATACTGTACTGTACTGGTAATATTATTTATTTGTGTTAACTTCTGAATAAAACAACTTATTAAACACAAGTACATCTTATTGAACATTATTTTGATATTTCATTACCAATTATCATAGCAAAACAGCTTTTTCAAACAGTCTGTAATGCATTTTGGAAACGGGAGATGGGCTCATGGTGTAATGGGCCACCTGGCCTGAGAAACATAAGGAGGAAAGAAAAAGTAAGGACTTACTTCTGGTCATTATTTGGGTAGAACACACATATTTTGAATGCCTTCGGCAGTTTTTTTTTTTTTTGAGCCATTTGAATCTAGATTAATCTAGATTAAATCCAGGATTGCAGATAGATTAATCTAGATTAAAAAAATTATCTATGCCCACCTCTAGTAATTATGCTTGGCCTGTGTTGAAAAACCCATGCCTTAAGTAGATCCATTTTGGGTAACAGACTTCTGATATTCTGATGAACTATTTTTAGACCTTTAACACCATTCATCATAGCACATCAAGTTTATAGAGTGTAAGACCACCCCAGTATGTAAAAGCAACCAACCATTGTAGAAAGGAGATGAGAGACATAATTACACTTGTTATAAGTATGTGTAAATACAAGACAAACAAACAAAATACACAGTTATAAGACACAAGAGCACACAGATACAGGAAAAACAGACAGAACACGTAACTGGCACACACAGAAAACATAAAAACTAAAAACAGAACACAAGACTGGCCCATTGATCCTTGACCCCTTAGGCCCAAGGATTCAGGTGAGTAGGCCAGAACCTCCACCCCACTGAGCTTTGTCTGTTTCATGTTATGTATATATATGTAGCTCAGTAGTAACTTAACAAGATAGGTTAGTACCACATGAGAGGTTGGAAAGGGTACAGTCTATATCAGTGACAAGATTCTTTAAAGGGGAAAAAATATATATATATATAAATAAATACAACTAATAATTCAATATATATACATATATATACACATCCCCTTTTATTTTTAATTTTTTTTTAAATAATAATACCCTCAGTCCAACCTAAAGGGGGGAAAAGAAGAGCGCACTACATAGTACAAGATAACAACCTAAAAGAAAACTGAAATAAATTGTTCCTCTTAGTATAGATAACAAGACTACACCTTGCGACACTTTACAACACTATGCTACCGCTTTACGGCAGTATAAAGTAGCCGGAGGCGTCACACTTTCCAGCAAACAAAAAAGTCAGGTTACCCAACCTGTTGGACGCAAGTTTAGAAAACGAAAGAATATCAGCCAAAAAAAAAAAAGACTGACAGAAACAAGGCGATTCCACCGGTTAGTTCAAAGAGTCACTATTTTCATATCGATGTAGTAACAAAGATCATGAAGAGGAATGTTCGCAAACGTAGGATATTTTCGAGAGACTGTCTTAACGTTAGTAGCGAGTGAATGGCTAAAGCTAGCCTGTTGGCATCGATTCGAGTCAGCAACTTTGTGATCCTAGAACATGAGGCGACATCTTCGAAAGACTTTGACGAGGAATGGAAGTTAATTACGCTGTAGTCTTGAAGAAAGCTTCGGCAGTTTTGTGATCACGAAACAGCTCCTCTTTGCCGTTGACGGTCACGCTCAGGGTGCTTGGAAAACGAAGTGAGTATCTTAAGTTAAGATATCTGAGACGCCGTTTCACTGGTAGGAAGGCCTGGCGTTTCCTTGTCAATTCAACACTGTAGTCGGGGAAGATGAAGACACGCGAGTCATTAAAGAACAACTATTTTTTTTTACGAGCAAGTCGGAGGATCTTGACTTTATCCTGAAAGTGTTGTAGCTTTATCAGGATAGGTCTCGGGTTGGATCTGTCGTCCTGTCGAGAGGTCGGATTGCGATGAGCCCTTTCAATGGATAATGGAGTGGGAAAGTGATCCTGCCCCAGGAGTTGAGGAATCAGGCCAGTCATGAACCCGATCAGGTCCCGACCTTCAGCGGCCTCGGGTACTTTTATGAAGCGGAGGTTCAAGGATCTGCTTCTGTTCTCCATATCATCAATCTTTGTCAGCAGGTAAGAGTTGTCTTTTTCAAGTTATATGACACGGGTGGTGAGATCATTCACATTGTCTTCATTGGCTCCAACACGGTGCTCCATTAGCTGCAGATGGTCTGCTAGTGTGGATACAGAGTTCTGAATGCCGTTCAAAGTACAAATAATAGGTTCCAGCTTAGCATCCAAGAAGGCTATCATATCAGTTCTTATCTGTTGGACGATGGATTGAGATAAGGTTCTCATTGTGTCTTCATCCATTGTTTGTACTACAAACAATCAGTCGTTTAGCCAAGCAGAGTTGCAAAATTGTAGTGGTATAAAGCCACAAGTCTTGTCTATAGATATAGATGTAGTAGATGTAGTGGTTTAAGAAGTCATTAAGCTACAGTTTAAATAATGAAAGAGTCAAACAGACATGAGCTCAGACCCAGCTTACTCACTCAGCAGGCATCTTGAAATTGACATAGCCAAGGTACTCAGTCTCTGTTCTGGCAAAAGCACACTTTGAGGGGTTGATGATCAGACCTGCAGATCGCAGACGCTCAAAGACCACTCCCAGGTGTTCCAGGTGAGTTTCCCAGGTGGAGCTGTGAATGACAATGTCATCGAGATAGGCAGATGAAAAATCAGACAACCCGGACAGTACCTAATCCATGAGCCTCTGGAATGTAGCCGGGGCTCCATGTAATCCAAACGGCAGTACAGTGAACTGGTAGAGACCCCACGGTGTGTAAAAGGCAGTCAGCTCCCGTGATCCCTGGGTCAGAGGGACTTGCCAATAGCCCTTGCACAGGTCGATGGTTGTCAAGTACTTTGCTTTACCCAAGCGCTCAATAAGATCATCAATGCGAGGGGTTGGATAAGAATCAAACTTAGAAACTGAATTCAAGTATCGGAAGTCAATACAGAACCTGTATTAACCCATCCTTCTTCGGTACCAGGATGATCGGATTGCACCACTCGCTCTTTGAGGCCTCAATGATCCCCAGGGACAACATCAGGTCCACTTCCTTCTTCAGGGAGATCAGAAGTATCTCTGGTATCCTGTAACTCATACGCCTCACAGGTGCATTCTCATTCAACACAATGTCATGGTGTACCAAATCAGTGAGGCCAGGATTCTCCTGAAACATTTCGGGATCACAAAGGGCTCTCACCTGCGATTGTTGATCCTCTGGAAGATGGCTCAAGTCAGGGAGGGAGGAGGTTGGTACAGGCAGATACTGTTCATTGACATCCTCTTCATCCTCCACCCTCCTGATCAGCAACACGCCTTTCACCGATCTTGGCTTCCATTCCTTGAGGAGGTTCACATGTAAAACTCTAGTAGAGCGTCTCTTCCCAGGGGTAGAAACCAACCTCCTCTTCACTTTAAAGGGTCCTTGCCACCTAGCCAACAACTTGCTCTCTTCAGTGGGAAGCATCACCAACACTTCTTGGCCAGGATCAAAACTCCTTCCCCGGGCTGACCGGTCATACCAGGCCTTCTGGTGCTGTTGTGCCTCCGACATGTGTTCCTGTGCCAGAGAACTCATCCTCTCCAACTTGTCTCTCATCTGGACAACATAGGAAACAACATTAATGGGCTCATCACTCCCTCTGTCTCCCTCCCATATCTCTTTAAGCAGGGTTAGAGGCCCCCTTACCTCATGACCATAGAGCAGTTCAAAGGGTGAGAAACCAGTGGAGGCCTGGGGAACTTCTCTGTAGGCAAATAGGATGTAGGGAAGCCATTGGTCCCAGTCAGAGCCAGTGTCATCCACAAACTTACAAAGCATTTGCTTAAGGGTCTGATTGAATCTCTCGGTTAACCCATCTGTTTGTGGATGATATGGTGTGGTTCGCAGGCTTCTGATACCCAGCAGTTGGTATACCTCCTTCAGCAATTTGGACATGAAGTTGGTTCCCTGGTCAGTAAGTATCTCTCTGGGGAATCCTACTCTAGAGAAAAACTGTACCAGGCAGAAAGCAACAGACTTGGCTTTGATCGATTTTAGAGGAAAGACTTCAGGGTATTTCGTGGCATAATCAGTGATCACAAGCATGAAACTATTCCCTGACTTGCTTCTCTCTACAGGGCCAACAATGTCCATTCCCAGACGATCAAACGGAGTACTAATAATAGGCAGAGGTTGGAGGGGAGCTCTGGGGGGGCCCTTGGATGAGGTCTTTTGACATTGAGGGCAACTCCTACAGAACTGGGCAACATCTGCACGTAAGCCGGGCCAATGGAAACTGCGTTGAATCCGAGAAATGGTTTTATATTTCCCTAGGTGGCCAGCCCAGGGAAAAGAGTGACCTAAGGAGAGTACAGTCTCTCTGGCTGCTCGCGGAACTACAAGCTGCTTAACTGGCCCAAGCTGCCGGTATAGAACACTGTGCTGCATAACATAACTCCCTTCCATGGTATTGTCTGGCTTAGTCCCTGTCCTTTCCTGTTCGCTGGCCTTTTGGAAACAGGGAACCAGGCTTGGGTCTTCCTGCTGCATCTGAAACCACATTGGTAGGGCGATTAAAACCCAAAGGCAGTTCAGGTGTTGGTTCAACATGTGGATCTACAACTGTGTGCTTAAACTTCTCCTGCCTTCTCTGCCTGCGTGTCTTGTGGGGCTTCCCTGGCTCTACTTCCAAGTCAGCACTGTAAAAAGGCAGGGTGCTTAGAGTCTGAAATGTCTCACCTGCCTGCTTGGCCTGTGCTCTTGTGACGGCAACATTACAAACTTGGCTTGGGTGTAGTAGGTCGAGGAGCACTGGCAAGTCATGGCCTAACACAACAGGAAAAGGTAGGTTATCAGCAACACCCACATTCAAAAGATATGTCTGCCCTTGTATCTTCATATAGAGATCCGCTGTGGGGTAAGGCTTCTCATCCCCATGTACACAACAGATAGGGACAGTCTCTTCTGTGCGCACCATACTGGGCGGTACAAACTGCCTGTGCACTAGGGTCTGGGTGCTACCAGTGTCAATAAGGCCCCTGAGCTCCTGGCCATCGATACCAACAAGGACCTCTCTCATTTGCTCAACTTTATATTCAGGCTCCAAACTACGCCTCGGCACAAAACATGTCTGGGTGAGCTTCACTGAACTCCTCGGGCATCTTGGTTTGGTATGGCCTTCCTGCCCACATAGATAACAAATTATCCTTTTTCCATATGTCGAAAGGGGCGTATTCATTGGCTGGTTCTCTTGTACAGGAGGCTTACCCACAGCTGTGATTGACTTGGTGTTGTGCTGGAAAGACCAAGGTATTCTGTTGTCCTTGCCTGTCTTCCAGGAATCTTGGCTCCATGGCTGGCCTTTCCCTCGGGCCGCCACAAACACATCAGCCAGTGCTGCAGCATCGACCACAGTTCTGGGGTCATGCTCCTTGACCCACACCTGAAGCTCAGGAGACAACATGTTCAGATATTGTTCAAGGATTATAAATTCACTAATCTCTTCGATACTCTTACCATTAGGCTGGACCCACTTCCAATAAAGCTCTTTCAATCGCACATACAGCTCCTTGGGGGTCTCCTCTGGCTCAACATCCAGTGAGCGGAATCTTTGCCTGTAGGTCTCAGGGTTTATATCATACTTCCTGAGGATAGCTGTCTTAACCAGTTCATACTCAAGAGACTCATCCACATCCATATGCACATAAGCACTTCTGGCCTTTCCAGTCAGTAGGGGAATAAGGCGGAAAGCCCAATCAGCCCTAGGCCACCGACATGCTACTGCAATACGTTCAAATGTTATAAGAAAATGCTCAACATTGTCAGACTCTGTCAATTTCTCCAACCTAGGTTCCTGTGTGAACCGAGACTGACCTGACCGGATGTCTTCTGAATGAGATGTCTGAGCAACATGGAAGGAGTCCAGTTCTGGGCCTTCACTCCCCAGGGTCAAGGGTGGTTCGGGGCCTGGGGACGTTTGGGCCTGCACCTCCATTTGAAGAAGACCAAACTGGTGTTGCAGTGCGTTGAACCTCTGATCCTGCCGTGCCGCGTTCTGGTCCAGTCGAGCCTCTCGGGCTTGCTGCTGCTCCATGTGGGCTCAAATGATACCAGCCAGGTCTGCGATTGTTGGCTCCTTGCCCTCAGTACCTGGGGCCTCTCCAGTAGCTCCATCCGAATCAGCTCCAGTGGGCTGATATGCCTTTCCTCCACGTATCATGGCTTGAGGAAAAAGAAAATAGGAAAATAAAAATCATCTACTGATAAGGCATATTCTTGTATTGACCTTGAAAGATGAGGAGAGGGTGTTAGCAATCAAATATTTATTACAGAGTGAATATTCAATATTACAGAGTATTTACACAAACAGCTGAGAGTGGAGAGTTCAACTTAGCTTTGGTGAAGGCAGAGCAGAAGTCTCCCCGGTCCGAATCACATTGTCATTTTTATAGTCAGCTGGTTGGTGTTCTGAGCGAATGAGGTGGCTTCAGGGCTTTAAACAATGTCTATATAAGGTAAACAGTTGAAATGACAAGGGTCTAGAATTACATCTGTCTCCTGGTAGTTTCAGACAGCTGGGGTCATGGTGACACATAGGCCTGTTTTAATACCATATCATAATAACACATTTTAATGGTACACACATTTGTAGATATCTTATGGTTTTTACAATTGATAAATGGATTGATTCATAGGTATTATACATTATTCTAGATCCTGACAATGCTCCCTGTCAGTGGTCAGCCAAACCCGTCACCTCATCAGTTCTTGTGGCTGTGTGGCTTTTTACCAACAGCTGCACTGACCCTTCCGGTAACAAATAGATTGTGACACCTCAGTTTGGCCACAGAATAGGAAGACATGAATACATGTATCTAGGGACATAAATAAATTGATTTTATCCCACACTACCTAAGCCCTTTACTGGTTGATCCCACCGCTGTCACCATATGTGAGGGACCAAACAGCTTAGACATGAGGAGTCATAGGTAGAGTGCTCAAAGGAAGGTTTATTTTTCCCAAAAATATAAATACAGGGAACAAAAACCACAAAAAAGTGCAACAATAACAAATAAACAAAAAAGCTGTTCTTGGGCCCAGCAGAACTCGGGTCAACTTAAACAGAACAAACAAAAAATACCTAACACAACTGAACCAAACAAAACGATAGGTTATGTAGATAACCTAGTTATATTAGTATTGGCTGAGCGTCCCGCTCTGAGCCTTATGAGATACCCCTTATCTCCTATGATACCTACTGTATCCCCAACGAACAACTACATGCACCCACACCTGTATGGGGCCCCGCCCCTATGGAGGCGTAGCCCATATAACCATGACTCTGGTCACCAAACACCCTTCCTCGCCAAATCCCGTTCCAGGAAAAGATCCCTCAAGAGGGAACTCAGGGCCGCGCAGAGCGGGACGCTCAGCCAATACTAATATAACTAGGTTATCTACATAACCTATCGTATTTGCTTATCGCATCCCGCTCTGAGCCTTATGAGATATGGGGAAAAGCGGACGCGAGACCCGACAGATGTACCCCCTGAGGACCCGTAAGCCCACATCAAGGGGTGCGGGGAGCCCTGTCACCCCATCCTTCCTAATGAAGGGGGGGCGCAGTCAACTCCACCTGAATGCGAACAAGAGGGAACCAGAACCCCTTGAACACACCGTACAGGCGGAACCACGTGTGCCTCAACACACTGTGGCCCATACCCATACACTCCTGCTACCCAACCAAGGACGGGAAGCAGGAAAAGGCCACAGACCCCAGAACCGCCTGGGAGACAGAACCCCCGGTCATGTCCATGAGGTAAAACCTTACAAAGGGACCCGGGGAGGACCATGAAGCTGCAGCACAGATGTCCTCCACCGAGGCCCCACCCAGGAGAGCGGCAGAAGCAGCCACCCCACGAGTGGAGTGCGCCCTGACGCCCCCAGGGGGATCCTGCCCAGCCAACGTGTAGCAGAGGGTAATGCCCTCGCACAACCAATGGGACAGGCGCTGCTTCGACAGTGCCTTACCAGCACGAGCCCCACCGTAACAGACAAAAAGCTGGTTGTTAACCCTGAAGTCCTGAGTACGGCTGAGGTAAATCCCCAAAGCACGGACTGGACATGACAGGTGAAGGCCCGCATCTAACTCACTAGTGTGAGGAGGAGGACGAAACGCCTGAACCACAATATCCCGGGAGCGGAAGGAACTCCGGATATTCTTAGGCACGAAAGCAGGATTAGGTCGCAGAGTGGCACTGCAATCGGTCCGAAAAGACAGGCACTCTGGACGTACCGAGCACAGAGCTCACCTATGCGTTTAGCGGAAGTGACAGCCAGTAGGAACGCGGTCTTGAAGGACAGCTGTCCCAACGGCGCCTGCTCGAGCGGCTCAAACGGGGCCAAGGACAACCGACCGAGGACCAATTGAAGATCCCAAGTCGGAGCCAAGGAGCGTTGCACCGGCTTAACGCGTCGAGCGCCAAGCAGGAAACGCTTCACAAGAGGGTGGCTGAACAAGACATCCCCTCAAACCCCTCATGATAGGAGGATATAGCTGCTGCATATACCCTCACCGTCGAAGCCGACAGTCTATCAAGGAGAGACTGGAGGTAACTAAGGACAGCATCCAGGGGGCAGGAGACTGAGTCCCGGCCCCCCGCCTTACACCACACTTGGAACATACGTCATCTGCCCGCGTAAGCGCGACAGTGGAGGGAGCATGCGCATTCCAGATGGTAACACCATCAGGATCAAGAACCTGCGCCCCTCAACGTACCCGTCCCAACAACTGACCTAACAGATGTATGGGGAAGAATCCCTGGCGGCACGGCATCGGTCCCAGACCTGCCTGGCCATGTCCAGACGTAATCCTCACCCGTCAGGATGAGGACCGCCCCGCGACAGTACACCTGCACCCACATTCTCCCTGCCGGGGATGTGGGGAGCCCTCACGCCGCGCAGATGGAGGACGCCCATAGCCAGCCGCCCGCCGCCTGGTGCAGACAGGGGGAGCGTACTCCTCCCTGTCTGTCGATACACGACACTGATGTCGTATCGTCCGTCCTGATCAACACCATTTGTGGACCAGAAGGACCGCTTTCAACACCAACACATTGAACGTAGCGCAGACCGGGCAGCATGGTTTGCCAGCTGCCCCCTACTGCGTTGGCCCGACGCGTCACCAGCGAGGGAGGCGTCGGTGAAAACGCGACGTGAGACAGTGCCGTAACCGTCCTAGGACGGAACCTCCCGAGCGTGTTGACAACACGCTCTGAGATGGATGCCCATAGCCCTCCAACCGTTGACTGGGAAGAGGAGTACTCTACATCCAGTCTACAGCAACCCCAGGCTGGTAGAGACCTGCCTGGTACGAGACCTGACGATCCACCTTGACCGCGAAGGACCAGAACGCCATCAGGGCAGAACACTCCGTAACCCCTGACGACGCAGAGGCCCCAGTGCGGCCTCCACGCACTTGGTGAAGATGCGGGGAGCCAGAGAAACCCGAACGGCAGCCTCTGGTACTCATACGCTAACCCTGCAAAGGAAGCGTAGGTAAGCCCTAGGATGGAAGATCGGAGATGCGCATACTCATCCTACAGGTCTATGGAGGAGAACCAGACCCCCACCTGACAGTGTTCAACAGGTAGGAGACGATCCAAAAAATGCTGAACCTTCCCATGGGACAGGTCCAGCCTGGGTCTTACACCCCTCCCTCCCCTCTCAGGCAGAGAACACCGGGAGGAGAACGCCACGACGATGGCTTGCTTCGTCCACAGAGATTGGATCTCGTTGACCAGAGCTGTCACTGCTGGAGACCCTGACAATAGGGTCTGTACCAAACCTGAAAACGGGTGGGGTTGTGTAAACACAAGTCCCCGCCTCAGCGTTCTCTTCATCCACCTTGACATATGGTACTGCCGTAGTCATATGTGACGACACTCCCAACGCACCCGCCGTCACGTGGCGCAGGTCCGCCAGGAACTGTAGATAGTTGGCCCGGTCCCCCCGCTGTGCGTAGCCAACCCTGGAACCGTGCGAGCAGCGCGTTCCGTGTCGGAACATCAGACCCTGACACCACCCACGAGGCAATCGCACCCAAGGGGGAACCCCGACAGAAAGGGCCGGTCTGATACGGGGGGCTTCCGATGAAAAAAGCCCCCCCACTGAACACCCCTCCAGAACATGCTGAGGAGTTGTTCTGCAGCCGGACATGCAAGGTGTAAGGCCCCCATGGGTTCCTACACACCGTAGCCCTGCAGTGATATTACTACCACCCCAAATCACGTGTGCCTGCGACCACTTGCCAATATTTCAGGAGTGGGAGGCACCAACATGATACCTGGCCTGGCGAAGGCGAGGCCGGAGAAGCCTGCACTGTGTGCCTCAAAAGGTTTCGAGCCCCCCTGCTGACAACACTGAAGTTGACAGACGTAACACCAGGCTCAACCAACACAGCTCAAGGTGTGGGAGCCGCTTGACAGCACAACATTCTCACGGACAGACCCAGGCTCAGCCATCAACTGGGTGTCAGCCCCTGTCCCCATGAGAAGCGAAAGGGGGGCCGCCCGCGCATCAACGAAGGCACGCGGCCCGCAGCCAAAGGAAACAATCAGAGCCCACTTTTTCCGCTGGTGTTGGGGAAGGGAGTGATCGGAGAGCGGGCTGCTCGCGGCAGGACGGTGACGGCTTGTTTGTTCAAGCCGAACCCATCCTACATGGCCGATCCCTCGGCCGCCAAGGCTGTCGGCCTTGTGGACACCTGTCGAATCAACGCCCAGGATACCTCCGGCGGGGGAAAACATGGCCGCCTGTCGAGGGCCTCGTTATCGCCGCTGACGAGGCCGTGCTCTCTCTTCTTCTGGCTGCGCGGTGTGAGGCGGTGTAGGGCCTAGGACAATACCGCCCGCGCTCCAGCAGAAGACCAAAATCCCCTGCGGAGAGGGGAACCCTTGAGCGGTTATAGCTTGCGGCTGGGTCAAAGCTAATAACGTCAACAACCTCGCGCGATGTGTCGACGTCGGCTGGCCCTCAAGGCCCCGCCACCAGACACAATTTTTTTAATAGAAAAAAAAAACAGCAATTTGAACACAGTTCTAATCGTTGCCAATTCCATACCGTGGCGGTACAAGCTTTAACAGCCCACCAGCCACTCGCCAGGCCGACCCACCCATGGCGTCGGCCGGGCGGGGCACTGTTTCAATATGTCAAAAACAAAGGACTGATGTTAACACGGAGCACCAGTGGTGGTTGCAAACAGCAACCTCCACTGTGGTGTGCACCATGAAAGGGTTAAATGAATAAAAGAACTAAACCACAAAATACTGTAGAATGAGCAAACCCATACACACAACGTTAAGGGGAGGCGGACCAGAGCGAACTAGTCCCGCCTTCATTCAAAATATTCACAACAGCACACCAGCCCTAGCTTAGCCCATTTACCAAAAAAGGTAAACAAAGCCCCCCCCGCACTACTCCCCCAGTATACCGATTGACCGTCAGTATGAATGGTTGAGAGGAGAGAAAACTGTAGCAAGACAGACCTTCTCATAGCAGAGTGACAGAACGAAACAATAGCCCACTACACAGGGCCGCCTCAGGGGGTGGGGGCCTCGCGTTTAAATTCGCACAGGGCCTCACATTTCTCCCAGGCGGCCCTGCCCCTATACTACTACAGCCTAGCGTGAGGCGATGTGGGACCCAGATCAACAACCGCCTGCGCACAGACACGCAACATGTTTACCATGTCGGCTGGACCCATAGCCCCACTACCCGACGCCAATGTGGATAGGAACTAGCCAGCTGAGCCATAACCCGCTGTTAAGTCCCATCCTGCAGTAATATAGCTCTACTGCTACACCGCCGAGCTCACGCATCGCCCCAGATGGGGACACCGTTCCATAGACCCCGCCGGAACACAAGGTAACATACCTGGCTAGGCTACCTAGCCACGGCCTACCCTGTTGTCAACCCATTTACCCGAAAAAAGGTAAATAGGACTCAGCAAAAAAAAACACAACAGCTACCGACTGACCTTCATTGATGAACCGGGCAAGAGGAGGGAGAAGTGACAACATCTCACGGCGGAGACATTAGAACAGCGTAGCAGTTAGCAGTAGTGATAGCATGTGGCATTAGCGATAGCATGTAGCATAGCATTAGATGTTTAGTAGCACGCCCAAGACAGCTTGGAAACCGTTCCCTGCAGTGAACGTTCACCAAACCATCCTGCCCCCCGCGCCAACACACAACATGGTTGTGTAACAAAACAAACCAGCATTACTAACACTAATACCCATGCCTGAAGACACAGGGCCTACCTGGGTACAAGCTGGCCCGACAGCCAATCTTGTACAGCTGAACCTCGATCTGCTGTCATCAGACGAGGAACATCAACATAGGCCCGTCGTGTCGCCGAAAACATGCGTCGAAGATGCCAGGGGCCAGCAACCTCCGGTAAGCTTTCAACATTATGACTCTGATCTTTTTCATCCTGCTAGTTACGTATGGTGCACGCAGCCAGTACGCTGGAACGAAAATAGAGGAAGGGTGTTTGGTGACCAGAGTCATGGTTATATGGGCTACGCCTCCATAGGGGCGGGGCCCCATACAGGTGTGGGTGCATGTAGTTGTTCGTTGGGGATACAGTAGGTATCATAGGAGATAAGGGGTATCTCATAAGGCTCAGAGCGGGACGCGATAAGCAAATACGATATATAACTGACCTACAGACTGAGACAAGAGGGAGGTATTTATACTGGTTAACCAAACCAATACAGACACATGGGGAAAGACAAATCATCAATAATAAATTACATTAACCTTAATCATCTATAATTTATAATGAACAGTTAGTTTGAAGAACACTATGTATTTATGTAGGAGACAATAACTGAGTCAAGCTAAAACATACATAAATCATAGTAGAACATCATTGTCTAATTAAATCCCCCCCCCCCTCTTCTCATGGAGTTGGTATCTCCCGGCAAGCCGGTATTTAAATCCAGTTTCTTCCAATTACTGGTCCTTTGCCAGTTGCCACCAGGAAGAGCAGAGCACCGCCCGGAACACCAAACAAACATGTAAGACAAAGAAACAGCATGAGCAAACAATTATGATAAACAATGTAAACTAAGTAGGACCTTGTAATATATCATAATGCAAATAAAGATGGAAGTATGGTATATGAAACAATAATAATGTGTGGTGTCATTATTTGATTTGTGTATGGGTATTATGGATGTTAAACAATGCATAAGGACAAAATGAAAAGAAAGGGAGTGTAGTGAGGGAGTGTAGTGGTTACCGACATTAGTGCTGATGTGCGGCAAATGGTGTGGCCGTCACAAGCATGTTGGTGGAGGTTTCAATGTCAGCCTTAAGAGCTTCTGCTGGGATCCCGTCTGGTCCCTCTGCTTTAAGGCCTTAATGGCTTTTCTGATTTCTGTCTTGGTGGGGGGGTTGCAGTTTATCTCCAACAGATTTGGCGCTGGTGGGATATATGCTTCCAGTTGAGGAGGCTGCCTGTTGAGCAGATCTCTGAAGTGTTCAGTCCATCTGTTCAACTGTTCTTCCTTGGTTGTGAGGAGTACGCCCTGTGGGTGTTTGATGTGTGCCTGTGTGTGTCTGAATTTGCCTGTGAGCTTTTTGGTAGTTAGGTATAGGTCCTTTAGGTTGTTATTTCCCGCTGCCTCCTCTGCCTGTTGTGCTAAATCCTCAATGTATTTCTGTTAGGTAGTATGTCAGGTAGATTAATAATTAAAACTTTTCCACAGAACCTGCAGTGCAAGCACAGCATCTGCGTTCAGCCAACACCTGAATCATTTGAACCCTTTCACTACCACACTACAGACGGTTAACCTTCTGTAGCGTGGTAGTGAAAGGGTTAACCTTCTGTAGTGTGGTAGTGAAAGGGTTAACCTTCTGTAGTGTGGTAGTGAAAGGATTAACCATTTGTCGTGTGGCAGTGAAAGGGTTAACCGTCTGTAGTGTGGCAGTGAAAGGGTTGACCTTCTGTAGTGTGGTAGTGAAAGGGTTAACCATTTGTTGTGTGGCAGTGAAAGGGTTAACCATTTGTCATGTGGCCATGAACGGGTTAACCTTCTGTAGTGTGGTAGTGAAAGGGTTGACCTTCTGTAGTGTGGTTGTGAAAGGGTTTGCCCTTTATTGTGTGGCAGTGAAAGGGTTAACCTTCTGTATTGTCGCAGTGAAGGGGTTAACCATTTGGTAGTGAAAGGGTTAACGTCAGATCGCAAGGCTCCAAGCTGTGTGTCCCCAGCTCTAGGACAAAGTTATGGTGAATGAGGGCTTTGTGGTCTTCATCCACTCACGCACGAATCTCACCAGGCGTGACGCGACACAAGCGAGGCGGGCGGGCGATCAGAGTTTCACTTTCGCTCCCATGTTAACAGGCGTCGCTGTTCCCACCAGCGGCGTGCGGCCAAAATCGCTTTGGTTGGATTCAGAGGCGTGCGCCACGCACATTTTCACAGAAATACACTCAATTTCTGCATTATTATTATTATTATTATTATTATTATTATTATTATTATTATTATTATTATTATTATTATTATTATTATTATTATTATTATTATATAGATGTTGTTCAACCAGCTAATATGTCTGTATTTTTCCCAATACAAATAAACCATACTACTATACTTGTTCAGGAGTACAGACACACTGATCATCATTCTAAAATGAATTCTAACATTCTAATTAATTATATAATAACTGGTTATACATGAAAAATGGACAATAGAACACTGGAACTGGAGATCTTTACGAAATCTTCAAACAGGGACTGACTTCACATATAGACTATAGGCATTTACAGCTGTTCCAATGTAAATGTGCCTTCCTCCGTGCACTTTCGCCCGCTCTGAAGTCGGACTCAGTGTGGACGGCCAAGCGCGCTGTTCTCGCACGAAACCTGCACGTGCCTGGTGGGATTCGTGCGTCACTCTCTTAGCCATCCTATGTACTCCACACAAGGTCAGAGAGAAAGCATTCACTAGCCTCACTCACCACTTCAGCACTCAACAAGTGCCTTCCGCCTGCAGCCAGACTAGATGTGCTTGTGTCCATGTTTTCTTTAATCAGCATACGCCTTTGGGGTGAAGCTTGTTAGGGAACACAGGACCCAGGACGCTCACACAGGACCCGGGACGCTCACACAGGACCCGGGACGCTCACACAGGACCCGGGACGCTCACACAGGACCCGGGACGCTCACACAGGACCCGGGACGCTCACACAGGACCCGGGACGCTCACACAGGACCCAGGACGCTCACACAGGACCCGGGACGCTCACACAGGACCCGGGACGCTCACACAGGACCCGGGACGCTCACACAGGACCCGGGACGCTCACACAGGACCCGGGACGCTCACACAGGACCCGGGACGCTCACACAGGACCCGGGACGCTCACACAGGACCCGGGACGCTCACACAGGACCCGGGACGCTCACACAGGACCCGGGACGCTCACACAGGACCCGGGACGCTCACACAAGGGAAGAACTTCATTTATTTCTGTCCAAGGCTCCGGTGAACTGACACAATGTGTGGACGGACTCACATCAAAGTAAACAGAGAGGCCAGCGGAGAGAGGGAGGGAGAGAGAGAGGGAGAGAGGGAGGGAGAGAGAGAGGGAGAGAGAGAGGGAGGGAGAGAGGGAGGGAGGGAAGGAGAGAGGGAGGGAAGGAGGGAGGGAGAGATGGAAGGAGGGAGGGAGCACATTTCCCCTGTGCTGGCTGCCCTCCACTGGCTTCCTGTGCGTTTTAGGATTGATTTTAAGGTTTTACTGTTTGTTTTTAAATGTTTGACCTGCTGGAACCCTATGTTCCTCTAAGGTCCCTCAGGTCCTCTGACCAGCTCCTCTTGGCCGTTCCAAACTCCAGGCTGAAGCTTAGGGGGGACCGTGCTTTTGCAGTGGCAGCCCCCAAAGCTCTGGAATGAGCTGCCACTGCATGTTAGGCAGGCCCCCACTCTGCAGGTGTTCAAATCACGCCTCAAAACACACTTATTTGCTCTGGCTTTTGTTTTTTAAACCGTTTTTGAGAGATTTGCCTTTTTATGTGACACATTCTACTGTTTTATTATGTGTTTTTATTACATTTTTATGTTTTATGTTTTATCCTATGTTTGTGGACTTGTACAGCACTTTGTTGTTTGTTGTTTTAAATGTGCTATATAAATAAAGTGGATTGGATTGGATTGGGAAGGAGGGATGGAAGGAGAGGGAAGGAGAGAGGGAGGGAGGGAAGGAGAGAGGGAGGGAGAGAGGGAGGGAGGGAGAGAGAGAGGGAAGGAGAGAGAGAGGGAGGGGGGAGAGGGCGGGAGGGAAGGAGAGGGAAGGAGAGAGGGAGGGAGGGAGGGAGATAGGGAGGGAGGGAGGGAGGAAAGGAGGGAAGGAGGGAGGGAGGGAAGGAGGGAAGGAGAGAGGGAAGGAGAGAGGGAGGGAAGGAGGGAGAGAAGGAGAGAGGGAAGGAGAGAGGGAGGGAAGGAGAGAGGGAAGGAGGGAGGGAGGGAAGGAGGGAGGGAAAGAGAGAGAGAGAGAGGGAGGGAGGGAGGGAGGAAGGGAGGGAGAGAAGGACGGAAGGAGAGAGGGACGGAAGGAGAGAGGGAAGGAGAGAGGGCTTGAGGGAGGGAAGGGGAGAGGGAAGGAGAGAGTGATGGAGGGAGGGAAGGAGCGAGGGAGGGAAGGAGAGGGAAAGAGAGAGGGCTGAGGGAGGGAAGGAGAGAGGGAAGAAGAGAGGGCTGAGGGAGGGAAGGAGAGATGGCTTGAGGGAGGGAAGGAGAGAGGGCTTGGGGGAGGGAAGGAGAGATGGCTTGGGGGAGGGAAGGGGAGAGGGCTTGGGGGAGGGAAGGGGAGATGGCTTGGGGGGGGAAGGGGAGAGGGCTTGGGGGAGGGAAGGGGAGAGGGCTTGAGGGAGGGAAGGAGAGAGGGCTTGAGGGAGGGATTGAAGAGGATGTGTATAGAATGGTATGTTGAGTCACAAGGACACCCTCTTCCTTCACAAACACACTGACAACACAGGAGCAGACACACAAGTACACACACATATACACACACACGTACACACACACACGTGTGTACATACATGTGCCTGTGCACTCACACATACATGTACATGCAGGGCAGAGCTCAATAATAAGTTGAGCCTATAGTGCCACCTGGACCTAACTGAGGCTGTATTGGTTGGAGTTGAATATTTATTCAAATAAATGTAAAAATAATAGTTTTAAAAGGACTCATCAGCATTTTGTCTTGTGCAAACTGACCAAATATATCAGAAAATAATAAAAAAAAATTAAGAGCAATCTCATATTTTTAGAAATGTTATCAGAGCATCAGAAAGCTAGCCTCAGGAGGTGTCCCCAGAGAGGGAATTCCAGAAAGAGTTTTGCCTAACGCATTTACGCATTTATATAAACGCATTTATATATTTATATATATATATATATAAAATGTATAAAAAAATTAATCGTTATCTTGAAGTGCAAACCATTTTTGATCTCAAGGTGGTTATACGCATCTAACAGGCTGTCATAAAATGGAACGTATGTGCTGGACTTCCATTAACCCTTTCACTACCACACTACACCAGGTTAACCCTTTCACTACCACACTACAGATGGTTAACCGTATGTAGTGTGGTAGTGAAAGGGTTAACCTTCTGTAGTGTGTGGTAGTGAAAGGGGTAACCCTTTGTCGCGTGGCAGTGAAAGGGTTAACCTTCTGTATTTGTTTATTTGTTTATTGTTATTCGCACTTACAAACATACATTCTTGAATAAAATAAGTAAAAAGAAGAACAGTTCAAATGTGCAGGAAAGGTAAAAGAAAACCCAAGGGCTTATAAGCGACCTCCGCTCTTAAACCTATATAGGATAACTACTGTACACACAACCCCCCCCCCCCCCCCCCCCCACATTATTCACAAACACATGCGCATATCCCTCTCTCATACACACAGATACATACAATACAGCATTATACAACTATTATAATGTTGGGGGAAATTTTTTTAAAGACTTTACACAAATACACATGGATACTATAGACTACAGGATCTGTAGTTATTTTTTAAGCTTACTTTTAAATATATTTAAAGTGGAACATGTTTCTATTATATTTTGTATATCATTCCACATCACTGCACCTTGATAAACAAATGAGAATTTGGCAACAGAGGTCCTACAGAAAGGAATGCGTAAGTCTTTATTTCTTCTTGTGAGATGTGCATGATAATGAGAATTAAATTCAAAATAAGTTTGAAAAAAATTAGACAAAGACCAATAACTTTGTACATAAGAACCCCTGTTTGATACTAGTTGACCTCATAAATTGTGAGTAGTTGCAGTTGTTTAAATAATGGTTTGGTTGGGGCTAAATAAGAAGAGTTGGTTGCAATTCTTACAAAGGATTTCTGAGCTCTATGGATTGTTTGTAAGTAAGATGGGTAAGTGCTGGCCCAAATTATATTGCAGTAAGAGATGTGAGGATAAATTAAACTGTAATACAAAGTTAGTAATGTGCTATTTTTTAATTGTTTTTTAACCCTTTTTATAATGCCCAACGATTTTGAAACCTTCTTGCATTGTATTGTCGCAGTGAAAGGGTTAAACCTCCGGTAAGTGGCTCTAGCTCATGGTAAAAGCCATAATGCTGATGGTACCTTTAAAAAGACAGATGTGCAGTAAAAAAAAAAAAGAAAAAAAAAAGACTAGAAAGAACCAGAACAGATACAAATATTAAGGTTTGGTGAAGAATAGGTTCATCTTTGTACAGTATTTAAAAACACTTAAAAAAATATCTGAAAATATATCATTCATATTATATATATGTTTTCAACAAATATAACACACTGGAAATAAATTAAACAAGTGCTGTTTTTTTCTTTTTTTAGCTTCACTCCCAGTGATAAAATCTTCAAAAGTCTAAAGGCACCAAGCAGTAGTAAACACCATTATTGATACATGGCACACGTCTCCAGTTACAAACACAGAGGCAAAAGGAGAGATTTTCAGCAACACCAGAGAAATGGTGCATCAGTTAGCAACATGAACGAAAAACAAAACACTGGTTACCATATTCTGGCATCTCCAACTAGAGACAGGGCAGTAGCTAACTATAGCTAACCAAATCTGTTCATAATAACAGATTTAATATTATGGACGCAGTGGACACATTTCAGGCCATTGTTGACCATAATTACATGATGATTTGGTCCAGCTTGACCATACATATAATTTAAACCGTGATGTACTTCCTTCAGTCAGTAATGTGTTCTACCATAATAAACACCATAATAAACACCATAATAAACACCACTTTGCAGGGGATCCAAACAGGGGCACATTCAAACCGTACAAACAATAAGTCGTTCATTGAACGATAGTAGTTCAATGACTCAAAATGGCAATGTGGCGAAAATGTCAGCTGTCTCATTGAATAGGGATGGGTAGGGATTCACATTATTTTACGGCTGTGGGTATGGCGTTCCACATTGATGTGGCATAATTGTAGAGTGACAGTGAAAGGGTTAATAAAAAAATAATAAACATCCAGGAAAACACCGACACCACTTTCACCAATGGGGTCTGCAGACTTGTCCCAAGTGCTGGTGGAAGTTGTGCTGTGAGTCCTCTGTGATCAGTTCAAGGACACCAGCTGGTGAACGGGTACAGCAAACAGTGGACTGTCTTGAATCTATAGAAAAAGAGGAAATGCAACCATTTACACTCTGAGGTAAACATCCAAACGGTACGTTTTCAGAGACGGTAAACCATGTATGAATCAATAGTTTCGAAGGAAGAAAGTCACTGTCAAATTAGGGGTGGACGGCAGGGGCGGGGCTAGGGGGTGGCTACTTGGGCTCAAGCCCCGAATGTTTTCTGAAAAGCCCCGAATCTATTAAAAAATAAAAATAAAAAATTATATATATATATATATCTTTTTTTTTTTTTTTTTTTTACAATTCATCATTGTTACATGAAAATATGTTTGCACCAGATTTAGCAGAGGCTAATTTCCATCTGTGGTCTATCCAGCTGCTAACTGTATTTGAGTGAGTTAAGTCTTGGTGTTATGGTAGACTCAGACCTAAGCTTTAAATCACAATCAACAAGTTGACAAAAACGTAATTCTTCCACCTTAGAAACATAGCTAAAGTACGGCCATTTTTAAATCAAAAGGACGCTGAAAACCAGATCCATGCCTTTATCTCAAGCCAACTCGACTACTGTAATGCACTCCTTACCGGCCTCCCGAAAAAATACGATGATAACTATTTTATTGCAATGCACTATTGCATTATTTTATTCTATTTTACTAACTATTTTATTGCACTGCACTATTTTACTTTGTATCGGTGAATCATAGACGCCTGGCCATAAGAGCATTCGGAGCATCTCTGCTCTCCCACTATTGAACTTGGGGGAGCAAAGGTATGATCTTGCTCCACCACTTTTTGATTATATGAAAAATATGATATATCCCCCCCCAATATATAAATCTAACCATAACTACGTTATGGTTAACTGAGTTTTATAGTGAAAAGAGCAGCTTTATTGGTCAAGATTGAAGGCTCTATATTGCAGGAAATTGCACGTACAGGTTAATTAAATTCAAAAAAAATCTGCCAAACCACCCCTTGCCTGCAAAAAAAATAAAATAAAAAAAACATTAAAAAAAATTAAAGAAATATTTAAAAAAAAATAATGAAAAATAAAGGGCACCTATCTGGGCTAAGCCCCGGATCTCCTACAATCCTGGTGGACGGTATAAACGGTATACGGTATAAACGGTATGAATTTGCTCTACGGTATGGATTTTGACTATACCTTGTAACCGGTAGAGCAGCTCTAAAATAGCAATGACGTCATGTAACCACAGCGCGACTATTTCACTCGCATTTGCCCCTAAAAATAGATAGAATTAGTCATAGATAATAGATATGTGCGAACTGGAAAAGGTTATTTAGGAGCACAGAGGCTTCGCGCAGTGGGCGTGTCAACACGCAATTGTCATTTCATAATAAACACAGAAGCAAACTAGCTCTTCCACCCTGCGTTTGAAGGCTGTGTGACAACTGTTCTCGTGAGTCGCGCAGTTTCTATGTGTAATGTAAACTCTGCGACGAGTCCAATGGTCTAACATGCTTTGCATCCTCGCCATTCTGGAATGCCCACTTTGCGCTAAAACCTTATGGAATGTTAACTGTCGATGTACTAGTAACCACAGCAAGCTAACGTTAGCTGGCTCCACTAGCAGCATGTCGATGTACTAGTAGCCTCAGCAAGCTAACGTTAGCTGGCTCCACTAGCAGCATGTCGATGTACTAGTAGCCTCAGCAAGCTAACGTTAGCTGGCTCCACTAGCAGCATGTCGATGTACTAGTAGCCTCAGCAAGCTAACGTTAGCTGGCTCCACTAGCAGCATGTCGATGTACTAGTAGCCTCAGCAAGCTAACGTTAGCTGGCTCCACTAGCAGCATGTCGATGTACTAGTAGCCTCAGCAAGCTAACGTTAGCTGGCTCCACTAGCAGCATGTCGATGTACTAGTAGCCTCAGCAAGCTAACGTTAGCTGGCTCCACTAGCAGCCTGTCGATGTACTTGTATTTATATAGACATTTTAAGATAAGTTAATATACCGTGATATATACCGTTACCGTCTATGCTTCAAATTATACCGTAATATAAATTTTAGACCATACCGTCCAGCCCTATGTCAAATTACTATAGTATTGTCTCCATAGCTATGATATAGAATTGTTCAGGGTATGTTCAATAATCGTATCTTTTTTCTTTTTCATGCTTCTACTTCCTTTGACACGGTTGAAAAGTCTTAATCTCAACAGGATTACATGGTTAAAACAAAGGTCAAATGTAAAGATACAAACAAAAGTTTATGTCTAGAGAGAGAAACCAGACAACTTTTTGTTCTCGCTGCTCTTTTGCAGTCAGAAGGGTGTTGAGCGTAACTCAAATGATGACACCAGAGGGTCAAAACGATTGGAGAGAGCCCACCGCGTGGCGGCTGGGGGTGCTGTGTTTTTAGGGTTGGCAATGGGAGACGCTCTGGAGAGGCCTAGCGCTACTGTTGTTGTTACGCCGAGTTACATCATCCTTCCTCCTGCATGTAAACCAGATCACAAAAACCGCCTTCTTCCACCTCAGGAACATCGCCCGTCTACGCCCCTCACTATCCTTCTCTGCTACTGAAACACTGACCCATGCACTCATCACTTCCCGACTGGACTATTGCAACAGCATTCTGTATGGCACATCCACCAAAATCCTCAACAAACTAAAATACATCCAAAACTCTGCTGCTCGCATGCTCACCTCCACCCGCCACTCCGACCACATCACCCCCATCCTCCACGATCTCCACTGGCTCCCCATCATATACAGGATTCAGTTCAAAATTCTACTCATCACCTTCAAAGCCCTCCACAACCTGGCCCCCTCCTACCTCTCTGACCTCCTTCCCCACCACACGCCTACCCGTTGCCTCAGGTCCGCAGATGCTAACCTCCTCCAACCCATCAGGACTAAGCTCCGGACCTGGGGCGACAGGGCTGTTACAGGCATATGTTTATAGCCTGTGTTAGAGGGACACCTAGTGGTGCTTGACCGGATCTTATGTGTGGACATGCGCAGTGCTGTAACCTCAGTTTAATAAAAGATATACTGAAACATGGTGTCAGAAGTGGTAGCTCCGAAAGGAATAAACGTATAAATAAACGTATAAGAAATAAAACCACGCCATGGCAAGCAACAGCATCCCAGCGCCCGAGGGCATGCACATGTCTGGGGATTTGGCGAAGAACTGGGATGTTTTCAGTGCAGAGTTTGATGATTTTTTGCTAGCTACCGGTCTGAATGAAAAGCCGAAGCCAGTCCAAGCAGCCACGCTGAGACGGCTAATGGGGAGTGAGTGCCGTCATGTTTATACACACAGCCTCGCGTTGACGGATGATCAACGTAAGGACCCAGCTAATATTTTGCGCGCATTGAGGGATCATTTCAAGCCGGCGAAGAATGTGATCTATGAAAGATACATGTTTGGATGTTGCAAACAGGAGACTGACGAGCCAATAGACTGTTTCCTGACGAGGCTGATGGAGAGAGCGTCGGCATGTGAATACCGGGCACTGAAGGACGAGCTGATTCGTGGACAGGCTTGTGTTGGGTGTCGCAAATGAAGGCACCAGGAGGCGCTTACTGCGGGAACGTGAGTTAACGTTACTAGCTGCGACTGAAATCTGTCGGCTCGCTGAACTGACCGAGAGACATATGAGGGTGATGGCCCCGCCAGCGCAGACAGACAGTGTGAATGCCGCTGACAGGCAGAGCGAGAGGCGCGCATTTCAAAGGAGTGCGGCACCAGAGGAGAGGGAGCCCCAGTGGAGCTGTAAATATTGTGGGGGGAGCCACAAACGGGGCAGAGAGCAGTGCCCAGCCTATAGTAAAACCTGCCGGATATGTGGCATAGCAAATCACTTTGCCAAGGTATGCCAGGCTGGTAGCAGGTCTGACAGAGTAAAAAAGATAAATGTGCTTGAAGATGATGACAAGAAGGGGGAAGACTCTGATACAGATGAGAGACTGTTTCAAGTCACTGAATGTGTAAATACTGCAAAGGCCCAGCAGGGGCGCAAGTGGTTTGTGAATCTAGGCCTAAATAAGAAAAGGCAGCAGTGCCAGCTGGACACAGGCTCTACCTATAATGTCATGGGCCGCAGGATTAAAGAGAAGCTGTCACCCAGAGCGGTGCTACACCAGAGCATGGCCAGGTTGAAACTATACTCTGGGGAAATCATGCCATCATTGGGAAAATTTCACACTGAATGTGTCATCCGGGGAGAAAAGCACAATCTCACATTTGAGGTAGTCGACACCGAGCAGAGGCCTCTTCTCGGGGGGAGAACTTGCGAACGTCTGGGCCTCGTGAGCTTCACGGTTCCGGATGAACTTAATAAAGTTGATATAAGTCCACCTATGCCCCTCACAAAAGTTCAGCTGCTGAGAGACTATCATGACGTTTTTAATGACCCAATCGAGTCGGTCCCGGGAGTGATACATTTTGAGCTGGATCCTGAGGTGGTGCCGGTGCAGTGCGCACCAAGGAATGTCCCAGTGGCTCTGAAGGCGAGAGTCAAGGAGGAACTTGACAGACATGTCAGGGTCGGCAACGTGACTGAGCCCACACCATGGATAAGTAACATGGTGACGGTGGCAAAGCCAGATAAAATAAGGATTTGTATCGACCCGAAGCCTCTCAACCAAGCGCTGCGGAGGTCTCACTACCATATGCCTACACTGGAACATGTGTTGTACAAGTTGCCTAAGGCCCGCCTTTTCACACTGGCGGATGCTCGCGATGCCTTTTTACAGTGCAAGCTTGACGACGAGAGCAGCCGTCTGACGACCTTTTGGACGCCGTGGGGTCGGATGAGATGGCTCAAGCTCCCTTTCGGAGTCTCTGTTGTGCCTGAGATTTATCAGCGCAAACAACATGAGCTGCTAACGGGCTTGGCCGGTATCGAACCGATCGCTGATGACATCCTGGTGGTCGGATGTGGCGATACGGATGCCGAAGCCGAACTGGACCACGACAAAAACTTGAGTGCTTTCATGGAACGATGCAGAGCAGTGGGACTCAGGCTGAGTGAGCGCAAGCTGCAATTCAAACTCAAGGCCGTACACTTCCACGGCCACATACTGTCTGCGGAGGGACTGAAAATTTACCCAGAGAAAACACGTGCCGTGCTGGAAATGCCGACGCCCACAGACGTGAAAGCGGTGCAGCGCTTTATTGGATTTGTGACGTATCTAGCAAGGTTTCTGCCAAAACTCTCTGAGGTCTGTGAGCCGCTCCGCAGGCTCCTGGATAAAGACGTCATGTGGCATTGGATGCCCAAACACGAAGATGCGGTGCGTGAAGTGAAGCGAATGGTCACCAGCACACCTGTACTCAAATATTACGACATCACAAAGCCTGTTACGATCCAGAGCGACGCCAGCATGACTGGGCTGGGGGGCTGTTTGTTGCAAGGGGGACAGCCCGTGGCTTTCGCCTCGAGGGCACTGACGCAGACTACGCAAAACTACGCTCAGATCGAGAAAGAGTGTCTGAGCATAGTCTTCGCCTGCCAGAGATTCCACCAGTACCTATATGGCAGGAACACTATCACCGCAGAGACTGACCATAAGCCGCTGATCACAATATTCAAGAAGCCCCTCCTGAGTGCACCGAAACGTCTCCAGGGTATGTTGCTGCAGCTGCAGAACTATAATCTTGATGTGGTCTACAAGCCTGGCCCCGAGATGTATGTCAGCGACACCCTGAGCAGGGCCACCCTGAGCAGGGCCACCCTGAGCAGGGCCACCCTGCCGTGTCATGGGTCTGACACCCCGTACGTGCAGCATGCTGTGTGCGCTGTGGACAGCACCCAGGCAGAGTATTCACAACTGGACCAGGCGCAGCACCTGAATGTTACGGCTTTTAGATTTGGCCAGATTGTGCAGCACACAGAGACAGATAATGTGCTCCAGGAGCTGGCGTCTGTGATTCTCAGTGGCTGGCCAGACTTTAAAGAGGACACCCCGCTGGCAGTGCGGGAATACTGGCCATTCAGAGACGAGCTGAGTGTTCAAGATGGGGTGTTATACAGGGGACAGTGTGTCATTATACCAAAAGCCATGAGGTCTGAACTGCTCAAACGCATACACACTAGCCACATTGGTGGGGAGGCATGTTACAGGCGGGCCAGGGATACCCTTTTCTGGCCAAACATGAGAGCGGAAATAAAGGACTTTGTGGCAAACTGCTCCTCATGCAACGAGCAAGCTGAAACTCTATTGTTTATTTTGCTCTGTAAATTGTCTTTGAGCATTCGGAAAAGCGCTATACAAAATTGATGTATTATTATTATTATTATTATTATTATTATTATTATTATTATTATTATTATTATCAAATAGCTTTTACCGCTATCCGCAACGACGCTACTGCTGAATGATATTTTCCCAGCTGCGACTCCTATACAGCAAAAAAGACGGGACTTACAGCAGCCAAAAAATGTATCTAGCTATGAGATGGAAACTTACAATAATTAATTGGGCTTTAACATTCTTGGATGTCATTTATTTGGAGATCTCTACAGCTCAGGTAATTGGAGTTAAAGAATCCAACATACATTTGTGGGCATCGGCAGCTGGGAGATTAAAGTCAGTGATCTAGCGGCAGAGCGAGATCGGGGGTGGTTGGTCCTGAGGGGTCCTGGGGTGGGGAGTGGGGGAAGACATTTATTTTAGTATTTTTTATTTTTTTTTTTTAGGATTTATTTTTTAGCATTTATCGCTTTTTGCTACTGGGCAGTCCAGTAAAGAGAGAGAGAGAGGAGGAACAAGAGACAGAGTGGGGGGAAGACATTCGGCAAATAACGACGGGTCCAGGAATCGAACCCGGGTCGGCCGTGCCGCGACTCAGCGTGTTATGTGGTTTGCCACTGGGGCACCCATTTTAGTATTTTTATAATTTCTTACGTATATCTTTTTTTTTTTTATGTCTTTTGTATTTTTATAATTATATATATATATGGATTGTTGTTTTTCCTGTTCTCTTGTCTTGTTGTTATTGTCTGTTGATTGTTATTATTATATATATTTTATTTTGTTTGCTCCTTCGTTTATTGTTCTTTATATTGTTTATTGTTGTGTTCTGGTATGTCTTTAAGTAAAAAAATTATTTGATCACAAAAAATATATAGCTTTCATCTCCTTCCGAACAGGCTGTGGGAGGTGGCATGTCTCCTATAGATGAAGCGGCTGTGGGAGGTGGCATGTCTCCTAGATGAAGCGGCTGTGGGAGGTGGCATAACCTCCGGATTACCGGACGCCTGCTCTACCTCCCACTGTCGCCGGCATGCGCTTCAACCTGTTTCTAAAAGATGGCAGGCCCGGTAGGCTTGGGCGGTATAATTTTTTTCATACCATCATACCCTGCTGACATAATACCCCGGTATACGGTATATGACGGTATGACTTTCATTTTCATCAGCGGGGGGGGGGGGGGGAGGGGGGAGCTAACAATATACTCGTTATCACCATACATAACGCTTATATTGAAACACGTTGACATTAGGGCCATTCTTTCAACCTAAAAGTGCACTTTCTTCAACCTCGCACATAAATTCCTTAGCAACCCGTGTTACCAAGTAAACAAATCACAGAACGATAGCCACTTAGCCAGCCAGGTACCGACGTTAGCTCTCAGAACGATTAGCCACGTTAGTTAGCCAGCAACCAGCCAGGCAGAGACGTTAGCTCTCAGAACGATTAGCCACTTTAGTTAGCCAGCAACCAGCCAGGCAGAGACGTTAGCTCTCAGAACGATTAGCCACGTTAGTTAGCCAGCAACCAGCCAGGTACCGACGTTAGCTCCGGGAATGATTAGCCACGTCAGTTAGCCAGCAACCAGCCAGGTACCGACGTTAGCTCTCAGAACGATTAGCCACGTTAGTTAGCCAGCAACCAGCCAGGCAAAGACGTTAGCTCTCAGAACGATTATCCACGTTAGTTAGCCAGCAACCAGCCAGGCAGAGACGTTAGCTCTCAGAACGATTAGCCATGTTAGTTAGCCAGCAACCAGCCAGGTACCGACGTTAGCTCCCGGAACGATTAGCCACGTTAGTTAGCCAGCAACCAGCCAGGTACCAACGTTAGCTCTCAGAATGATTAGCCACGTTAGTTAGCCAGCAACCAGCCAGGTACCGACGTTATCTCCCGGAACGATTAGCCACGTTAGTTAGCCAGCAACCAGCCAGGTACCGACGTTAGCTCTCGGAACGATTAGCCACGTTAGTTAGCCAGCAACCAGCCAGGCAGAGACGTTAGCTCTCAGAACGATTAGCCATGTTAGTTAGCCAGCAACCAGCCAGGTACCGACGTTAGCTCTCAGAACGATTAGCCACGTTAGTTAGCCAGCAACCAGCCAGGCAGAGACGTTAGCTCCCGGAACGATTAGCCACGTTAGTTAGCCAGCAACCAGCCAGGCAGAGACGTTAGCTCTCAGAACAATTAGCCACATTAGTTAGCCAGCAACCAGCCAGGCAGAGACGTTAGCTCTCAGAACGATTAGCCACGTAACCCTCTGCTGGCGCGTGCTGTGCACTACAATCAACTCCGTGTCTGTAATAGCAGTCTGTGACGTCACGGTATTGAGAATCATACAGGCGGGATCTCGAAATATCCTGGTATACCGTAATACCGTCATATCGCCCAAGCCTAGGGCCCGGTGCTTGAGTAGGCACATGGATCATCTTAAGTTTTCTTTACTTAAGAAGTTACTAAAAAGATGGGTGGGTGGGAGTGGGGGAAGAATTGTCTTTTGTGGTGTCTGTAATAATATAATTGAATAACACAAATGATATTTTACATGTTTATGTTTTTTATATTCTGTATTTATTATTATTTGTATTATTTCTGATTGTCTTGTCGTTATTGTAGTTAATATTGTTGAAGTACTGTCCTGTGGTGTCTTGTGTATTATTGTGTTACTGTATTGTGTTGTGCTTTGTTTAAATGTAAAGTTTAAAAAAATAAAAAATTTATTAAAAAGAAATAGAATTTACTCTAATTTCAAGAATCTAAAACATTTATGATTGGAGGATCAAGAAAAGAGGCTGCAGGGTTTGACTGATGTTTCGAGGTGACCGTGTCATCTTCAGAGGAGGAGGAGGAGGAGGAGGAGGAGGAGGAGGAGGAGGAGGAGGAGGAGGAAGAAGATGTGATTGCGTAGAAACCAACCGGAAGGTACAGTGTTGTGAGAATGTGTCAGAATGCCTACTTCTACGAGTCAGACTCTTCAAGAGGTTATACAGTAGGTGCGTCTGAAAATGTCACGGCTGACAAATAGCTGTACTGGGTCTTCTTGTCCAATAAAGTAAACACACCCATGGCTACGGAGAGGAGTAACTGTGATAGAATTAGGGATGTTCGATATTGGCTTTTTTACCGATATCCGATATACCGATATTGTCCAACTCTTAATTTCCGATACCGATACCGATATATGAGGGGTTTCCCCCCCAAAAAAACGGAATAATTTCAGGTAATTAACATTACATATCTCTTTCGTGGAATTATTATAAAAAAAATTTAACCGATACCGATATTTTCCGATATTACATTTTAATGACAATATCGGCCGATAACATCGGTAGGCTGATAATATCGGACATCCATAGATAGAATGTGTCTGTGTGTGAGAGAGACAGACCTGGACGGATCATCCTCCTTGGAGAAGACTCCCTTCAGTTCAATGCTGTTCATCTTGTTCTCAAACAGGCCGTAGCTCAGAGTCACCTGCTGGGACAGAAGAAGGGCTCAGACAGGAAGGACCACAGAAGAAGGGCTCAGACAGGAAGGACCACAGAAGAAGGGCTCAGACAGGAAGGACCACAGAAGAAGGGCTCAGACAGGAAGGACCACAGAAGAAGGGCTCAGACAGGAAGGACCACAGAAGAAGAGCTCAGACAGGAAGGACCAGAGAAGAAGGGCTCAGACAGGAAGGACCACAGAAGAAGAGCTCAGACAGGAAGGACCACAGAAGAAGAGCTCAGACAGGAAGGACCACAGAAGAAGAGCTCAGACAGGAAGGACCACAGAAACAGGGATTTTGCAGGTGCGTGTGTTTGTCGTATACTGTAGGATGTGTTGCTGTGTTGCTGTGTTTCTGTGCATCTCAGCATTACTTGTTTCTGCATGTTTATCTCTCTCTATGTCTCTCTCTCTGTCTCTCTCTCTATCTGTATCTCTCTCTCTCTCTGTCTCTCTCTCTCTCTCTATCTGTATCTCTCTCTATCTGTATCTCTCTGTTTCTCTCTGTCTCTGTATCTCTCTCTGTCTCTCTCTCTGTCTCTCTCTCTCTCTCTCTCTGTCTATCTATATCTGTATCTCTCTCTCTCTGTCTCTCTCTCTCTGTCTCTCTTTCTCACCCTGTCATTGCTTCACTCGAGTTATATTCTCCATTTGATCAATTTCCATCGTTCACTCTCCTGCCTTCTCCCCTCCTCCCCATCTCTCCTCTCCTCTCTTCTCTTCCTCTCCCCTCCTCCTCATCTCTCCTCTCCCCTCCTCTTCTCCCCTCCCCTCCTCCCCCCCTCTCCCCTCTTCTCCCCTCCCCTCCTCTCCTCTTCTCTTCTTCTCCCCTCCTCCCCTGTGTTCCTTCACCATTGAGCCGCAGCAGAATTCTCTAGAAACACACTCCCTCTCCTCTCCTCTCCTCTCCTCTCCTCTCCTCTCCTCTCCTCTCCTCTCCTCTCCTCTCCTCTCCTCTCCTCTCCTCTCCTCTCCTCTCCTCTCCTCTCCTCTCCCCATCATCACCCTCTCCTCTTCTCTCCCTCTCCTCTCCTCTCCTCTCCCTCTCTTCTCCCCATCATCAGCCTCACCCTCTTCTCTCCCTCTCCTCTCCCTCTCCTCTCCTCTCCTCTTCTCTCCTCTCCCTCTCCTCTCCCTCTCCTCTCCTCTCCCCCTCCTCTCCTCCCCTCTCCTCTCCCCATCATCACCCTCTCCCTCTCCTCTCCTCTCCCTCTCCCTCTCCTCTCCTCTCCTCTCCTCTCCTCTCCTCTCCTCTCCTCTCCTCT
>NC_140171.1:145008386-145140886 GCF_963971535.1 Notolepis coatsorum | reverse complement strand
TTACTTCCTGGTCTATAGGGAAGTATAGTGGTTACGTCCTGGTCTATAGGGAGGTGTAGTGGTTACTACCTGGTCTATAGGGAGGTATAGTGGTTACTACCTGGTCTATAGGGAGGTATAGTGGTTACTTCCTGGTCTATAGGGAGGTGTAGTGGTTACGTCATTGCTGTTTCCCATGCGGTCCACCTCGCTTGAAATTGCAATGTATTTCCAATGGACACATTTCTAAATTGTCTCGTTTAAAGGTCCCCTATCTTATAAATGGCATTTTCCAGTGGTTTGCATTGTTGTCTAGCAATGTGGGGTTGTACCAACACTGACTAGATGTGAAATCTCTACCCAGTCCCATTTCTCCAGTTCAGCCGAGACAAGAACCTCCCCCACTAAACCAAGCCATTCTGAATTTACGCGGATCTGTGACGTGTAAGAATTCTGATCTGCCACCGCCAGCCCACAATCAACTGTGATTGATTGATTGAAAATTGTATTAACAGATTGCAGAATGGATACAATACTGTTACAAAGGGTCAGATTAAACCGAATATATATATTTATTGCTTGAGATATATTGTATAATATTTGTATATCGTTTGATATCCCTTGTATATTCTTTGTACATATACACGGAATATCCCTTTACCTGGTACAGGACAGACCATAATATTCGTTCTCCTATTGGAAGCGATCCCCTAGGCGCCACGGCCATACCTCCAATGTCTAGTTCAAAGTCACCGCTAAGACATGTCTGTACATGCCCGGTTCTGCGCAAGAATACGAGACAGAAATAAGGCTGGTACTAGATTATTCACCGCACGTATAAATACGTCGCAGGTGGATACAGCAGCACTTAGCCTAAAGTTAGTTAACCTAGAAACGTGTTACCCTCAAACGTTAAAGCCTTCATCACGAGTCAACGACCAAGTGAAGTGAGCAACCTTGCGTCTAAATAGAGCACTTATAACCGCGTGCGAATAGGACAGTAAAAGTGTCAGAGCTTAGTGGAATAACGTCAAGTTCGACCTAGTTAATGTGAAGTACCGCGCACCGGAGAATCTACACCGGTGAATGCAGAGCCTTTTCCGGCTGGATTATTATATTGCTTTGGTACCGTGGCTGCTGGATCAGAGAACCGTTCTACCCCGCTGCTGTGTGGGATTTACCCGTGAGGAGCATCACTCGAGCCCGTCTCTAGGAGAGGCTGGCCGGCTTTCACCTATGCTGCACGCATACTTGGATTATAGCTGCTGCTTTCGTCTGCCGATCAAGGGAGTAATGTACCGCCTCCCGTAGCTGGAGCTTATTGATTCCCCGTTGATCCAGACTTTTGCATTCGAACATTCCTGCCCCCTGCTGGCTTACAACCGGAGGGACCCTCTTAGTATCTCCAGCTGCCCTACTAGTGTACTATATATAATTCTTATGATACAGGTGGTATTAATTATCCCCTGCGTAATATGCTCATGGACTTACGCTCTTGACCTATTCATGCACATTCTTCGCCTTACAAGCGCAACTCATAATTATCATTCTGTAACCTACCGTTGCTATAATAATAAATATTCTAAACAGTATTTGTTGTGAAGCCATGTTATTGTGGGAGTGTTCATCACATATACCTGTGTACTGTATGGCCAGTAGTAATGTACATAAAGCAGTAGTGGTTTAATGATACCATACTTATTAATACAGTCAGGGAATTGTACCCCTCAGTTACAATTGGTCCTTCGAGCCGGAGGGTAATTAGCGTAATATTAATATAATATTAATATTGACATGGCCAGCGGTGAACACTCCACAAACGGCTCTCATAAGCTAGAACGCCCGACGCGCAGACGGCAGCCACCTTCTTACCTAGAGGACTACGCTGCCAGTCTACTACCTAGCTTTATAAAGAAGTTAAATACGGATAAAATAAATAAAGCGGATAGTCAAAGCATGTCAAACCCTACCGACCAGACGACCCTGCCAGTAGAGACCCCAGTGGGTTCTAACGTAACTGATCAAGCTCACGGGGGGGACCAGGAGGGACATGACATGACTTTACCCCCGACAACGCCAACGGGACAGCCCCCGGAGAGCTCCAGGATAAAGAAATCGCTCCAGGGACGGAACCCGACCCACTACCAGAAGAGACGCACACCCAGGAGATGGACCTCCTCGGAGCGCGACAGGAGAACGGATCTCCAACGAGCACTGCCAGAAGCCGATCACCTCCGCCGGTGTCTTCCCCCAGCGAAGCGGACAAGATGCTGGCGCAGGCATTCATCGCCACCCTGGCAGCCTCCACCGAACACGATCGACTCCAAGCGCAACAGACGAGCGAGCGCGAACAAGCTGCAGACCAACGAGAGCGCCTTCACGCGCAACTCCAAGCGCAAGCTCTCAGTGAACGCGAACATTCTGCAACCGAGCGAGAGCGCTTCCAGGTGCAACAAAGGAGTGAAGACGACCGCATAAGACTGGAGACCAGACGCCTTCAGACGGAAGAGAACATTGAAAGAAGCCACGCCGAGGCGCAGCACGCCGCCGCCAATGCGCAGCGCGACGCCGCCAATGCCCAGCGCGAAGCAGTGCGCGACGCCGCCCATGCCCAGCGCGAGGCAGAGCGCGACCGGCTGCAGGCGCAGATGATGGATAAATTGATTGCCATGGCGACACCCCCTCTCTCCGCACGGAGCTCCCGGAGATCATCACGACAAGGGTCTAGGACGCATTCCCCTACCCGACCAAGCGACCCGGGACCCCGCCAACAGGAGGATCCTGTCCACGTCTCCGAACCCCCTCCCCGGCCGGTCCATACGAGACCCAGCAACCGGGAAGAACCGGACCACGCCGAGAGACTGAACAGAAGACTCCAGGACCTAGCAGAGGAAGAGGAAGAGGAGGAAGGTCAAGCCGACCAGCAGCAACGTACTCTGGACCAGGAGGCCCAGTACAGCCCCGACCAGCAGCAACGTACTCTGGACCAGGAGGCCCAGTACAGCCCCGACGTCAGCCCCGAGTCACTGCGCTACAAACCCCCGACTCAACTCACAGGTGAGTTTGACGCACCGCCAGCCCCGAGGAACAGCACCTGGGTACCCGGGCTTCGGTACCCACCAAGTACCAGCCCAAGACGACATGCACGGGGAGACTCGCCCAGGAGGCCTCTCCCCCAACGCTCACCGATGTGCCAGCCATCCATGGCATCGTACCTTGGCACACCGACGTTCCCGGATTTCACACACGAGAACAGAGCACAGTACACAGAGCTACGAATGTGCTTAGAGACAATGATGTCCGACGTCCCAGACGAGACGTACAAATATGCTATCCTACTCAAGCACCTGAAGGTGCCCAGAGCGCATAATATAGCGCTGGCATATTCCAACTCAAGTACCCCATACACCGCGGCTCTAGTAGCCCTCGACCAACGTTATGGACGCATATGGGACTACGTGATACAAGAGATAAGAGACATCGACCGTCTCCCCCCAGCCAGAGACAACAGAGCATTAGATGACCTCTCTATCAAGGTACAGTCCCTGGTAGGGATGCTGGGGTCTCAAAAGGAAAAAGGGATATACGAACTGTACGCTAACTCTAATGTAGAGGGGATATTAGAGAAGCTCCCTCCCGCCCGACAAGAGCGTTTTCGGCGGCAGAGAGATCACCGTGACCCCAACGGCCCAGAGGCATCCCTCCTAGACCTATCGGAGTTCCTCGCCAGGGAGATCAGCAGCCTACGACTGGATACGTTCGTATGGAGTGGACCAAGCCCAAGACTAGGACCTCGGGGATCAAATGATAACCGCCGGTCGGTGACCGTTATGCACCAAGCCGAATCAGTACCGCAGCACAAGAACCACAACACCCCCTCGACGAAAGAGGAGTGGAAGATTGAATGCCAGTACTGTGAAGGGGAACATCGGCTGTATCAATGCGACACTTTCGGGAAGCTGACCACGGACGAGGTGAGTCAGTGGATCAAAGACCACCGCCGCTGCTTCCGCTGCGCGCGCAGCCATATGGCAGCTGAGTGCCGCTTGAAGAAGAAGTGTAGCAGGTGCGGCGGCGCCCACTTGGAGGTCCTGCATGACATCAACAGGCGTCCGCCAGGACAACAGAGTGGGCCCGTCGCGGTAATGTACCAGGCCGAGGCGGTGGCACCAGTACCAAAGATCCACCAGACCGCTCCCTACTGTACCGACTGCTACAGCAGACACTGGGAGTCACGGTGCTACTCGGACGACCGCGAGTCGGCACCACCCCAGACGATCCAAAGCAACCGACCAACAGGAGTGCTCCACATTGACCAGCATAGCGGGACCCCCCGAGTGCTCATCAAAGTGGTCAGAGTGCTCCTGAGCTACGAGGACAAGGTCCTGGACACTTACGCCGTCCTGGACGATGGGTCTGAAAAGACTCTCCTCCTCGCTTCCGCCGCAGCCCAGTTGGGCCTGCGGGGTGCCAAAGGTACCATGACCATACGCACCATCAGAAGGGACCAGAAGACCATAAAAGGTGAAAAGGTCTCCTTCAAGATAGCAGCGGTGGACCAGCCCGAGAAGCAGTATAGTATTACCAACGTCTTCACCAGCCACGACATAGGCCTGTCCCAGTACACCTACCCCATCCCACAGCTGATGGTGAAGTATGTGCACCTACGTCAACTACCTATACCGCTTATCGACGGCGCCACACCGACCCTGCTCATCGGCTCCGACCACGCGGACCTCATTCTCCCAATTGAGGCGGCCCACATCGGACCCAAAGGATGCCCAGTCGCGGTTCAGACCCGACTGGGGTGGACGCTCCAGGGCCCCCTCTACGGACTTGACAGTCAACCCACGCCTACACGCTGCCTACACACAAAGGTGAGCGACACCGGCCACTCCCTCGTACAGCCCGTTGAGAGGCTATTGACATTAAGCGAGAGGCCTGTGAGAGAACCGTGGGCACAAGAGGGAGTTCGGAACTCCACCCCCCTCAACTGCGCTCCAGACGTAGCTGACCTCGAACCCAGCACCCCAAGCGACTCCTTGATGGTGCGGCCGGAACCGGCCCCTCCTCAGACGGGGTACCGACCGAACAAGAGAAACAGACGGAGGAGGTGGAGGCGCAGCCAAGCACAGATCAAAGCAGTCTCAGGCCCGCTTCCTCCTAACCCCCCTACCATCCCTTCCAGCCCGTCAGAAGCGGGTCAAGGACGGGGACAACCTAAAAGTGGACACAGCCGTCGTGATCATAGACCAGTCACTACTCCGAGCTGCGTGGCCGGCCGGCCGCGTAAGCAAAGTGATCACTGGTGCCGACGGAAAGGTCAGAGCGGCAGAAGTGCTCGTCCAGGCGCGGACATACACCCGACCCGTGGCGAGGCTGATAGAGTTGCCAAGGCTCCCCGACTCGCTTAATGACGACCATGACCCACTGACTTTGTGAATTGCCCTACTCCTCACAACGGACATTGAGTAGTGGACAAGGCGGTTAATCTGTCTCTGCTTATCTAATTAGGTGCGGACTAATTAGGAGGCGGCTGTTACAAAGGGTCAGATTAAACCGAATATATATATTTATTGCTTGAGATATATTGTATAATATTTGTATATCGTTTGATATCCCTTGTATATTCTTTGTACATATACACGGAATATCCCTTTACCTGGTACAGGACAGACCATAATATTCGTTCTACTATTGGAAGCGATCCCCTAGGTGCCACGGCCATACCTCCAATGTCTAGTTCAAAGTCACCGCTAAGACATGTCTGTACATGCCCGGTTCTGCGCAAGAATACGAGACAGAAATAAGGCTGGTACTAGATTATTCACTGCACGTATAAATACGTCGCAGGTGGATACAGCAGCACTTAGCCTAAAGTTAGTTAACCTAGAAACGTGTTACCCTCAAACGTTAAAGCCTTCATCACGAGTCAACGACCAAGTGAAGTGAGCAACCTTGCGTCTAAATAGAGCACTTATAACCGCGTGCGAATAGGACAGTAAAAGTGTCAGAGCTTAGTGGAATAACGTCAAGTTCGACCTAGTTAATGTGAAGTACCGTGCACCGGAGAATCTACACCGATGAATGCAGAGCCTTTTCCGGCTGGATTATTATATTGCTTTGGTACCGTGGCTGCTGGATCAGAGAACCGTTCTACCCCGCTGCTGTGTGGGATTTACCCGTGAGGAGCATCACTCGAGCCCGTCTCTAGGAGAGGCTGGCCGGCTTTCACCTATGCTGCACGCATACTTGGATTATAGCTGCTGCTTTCGTCTGCCGATCAAGGGAGTAATGTACCGCCTCCCGTAGCTGGAGCTTATTGATTCCCCGTTGATCCAGACTTTTGCATTCGAACATTCCTGCCCCCTGCTGGCTTACATTTACATTTACATTTAGTCATTTAGCTGACGCTTTTATCCAAAGCGACTTACAAGTTCTGTACGACAAGCCATCAGGAAGAGCACAACTCTATCAGCTGAGTAACAATGTTCATCAAAGTGTTGAGTGCTACAGTGTAGGTTAGTTTATTAGGACAAGTGCATGACAGTATGGTTAGTTAGGGTTAGATTTTCTTTTTTTTTTTTTTTTTTTAATTCAGATAATGGTTGAAGAAGTGCGTCTTTAGTCGACGGCGAAAGATTGGACGTGTTTCGGCTGTCCTAACTGGGGTGGGTAGTTCATTCCACCATTGTGGGGCAAGGACTGAGAATAGGCGACTTCTCTTTGATGACCCTCCCGGAGCTTGGATAGGAGTAGGTCTGAGGCGGCCAGAAGATGCAGAGCGTAGGGGTCTTGAGGGTGTGTAGTTAGAGACCATTGACCGGAGGTAGGCGGGAGCAGTTCCCTTTGCCGCACGGTATGCTAGGTCGAGGGCCTTGAAGCGGATTCGTGCAGCAATGGGGAGCCAGTGCAGGTCCCTAAGAAGTGGGGTGACATGGGCCGACTTCGGTAGGTTTGAGATCAGGCGGGCCGCTGCGTTCTGAATGAGTTGAAGAGGCTTAGTGGCAGTGGCCGGGAGGCCAGCGAGCAGTGCGTTGCAGTAGTCGAGGCGGGAGATGACTGTTGATTGGACGAGGAGTTGGGTGGCTTCTTTTGTCAGGAAGGGGCGTATCCTTCTGACGTTGCTCAGGAGGAATCGGCAGGTTCTGGTTGTCGCTGCGATGTGAGCAGAGAAGTTCAACTGGTCGTCGAGGACAACACCAAGGTTCTTGGCGGTCGGGGACGCGGTCACAGCTGCATTCTCGACTGTGATGGAAAGGTCGGTCAGGGGGGAGGATTTGGCCGGCAGGTGGAGCAATTCTGTTTTGCTTAGGTTCAGTTTGAGGTGGTTGGTCGTCATCCAGGCAGAGATGTCGGACAGACAGGCCGAGATCCGCTCAGAGACGTGGATATCTGAGGGAGGGAAGGAGAGGAAGAGTTGAGTATCGTCGGCATAACAGTGGTAGGAGAAGCCATGAGACGTGATAATGTTACCCAGTGATTTAGTGTAGAGGGAGAAGAGAAGGGGTCCTAAAACCGAGCCCTGGGGGACACCCGTCCGCAGGGGGCGGGTGGCCGACAGGGTCCCTCTCCATGACACTTGGTAGGAGCGGTCATTGAGGTATGATGACAACCATGTCAGTGCAGAGCCAGCCACTCCCATTCCTGCGAGGGCCGCGAGGAGGATCTGGTGGTTGACTGTGTCGAAGGCTGCAGATAGATCTAGGAGAATCAGGACAGAGGAGAGGCCTTTCGCTTTTGCTAAGTGAAGTGCCTCTGTGACCGCAATGAGGGCTGTCTCTGTGGAGTGACCAGTCCTGAAGCCTGACTGATTAGGGTCTAGGAGGTCATTCTGTAAGAGATAAGCAGTAAGTTGGTTGGATACAGCACGTTCAAGTGTTTTAGAAAGGAAGGAGAGAAGAGAGACAGGACGGTAGTTGCCTATGACGGTAGGGTTCAGGGATGGTTTTTTTATGAGGGGCGTGACTCTGGCTTGTTTTAGGGAGGTGGGGACCACCCCCGAGTTGAGTGAGGAGTTGATGGTTGCAGTTAGGAATGGGAGGATGTCTGGTGCTATGGACTGGAGGAGTGGGGAACGTAGCCGGTCCAGCTGGCATGTAGTCGGACGGTTCGACGTTACCAGTGGCTTACAACCGGAGGGACCCTCTTAGTATCTCCAGCTGCCCTACTAGTGTACTATATATAATTCTTATGATACAGGTGGTATTAATTATCCCCTGCGTAATATGCTCATGGACCTACGCTCTTGACCTATTCATGCACATTCTTCGCCTTACAAGCGCAACTCATAATTATCATTCTGTAACCTATCGTTGCTATAATAATAAATATTCTAAACAGTATTTGTTGTGAAGCCGTGTTATTGTGGGAGTGTTCATCACATATACCTGTGTACTGTATGGCCAGTAGTAATGTACATAAAGCAGTAGTGGTTTAATGATACCATACTTATTAATACAGTCAGGGAATTGTACCCCTCAGTTACAAATACAGTACAGTACAGGCGGGGTGGGGGGGGGGGGGGGGTAACTGTACATTGGATTATCAACAAAATCTTACTTGGTTCCAAGAAGAGGGTCTCGTGTATTATTGGGTTAGGACATTTACTGTACATTGGAGGGGGTTAGGTTAGGACATTTACAGGGGCCAGTTTCGAATTGCAGTCTCCCGTAGGTGCTCCTTGAGAGTGGTTTTAAAAGTTGACATTCCTTTACAGCTGTGGGTAGGGCGTTTCACATTGATGTGGCATAATTGCAAAACGTGTTTAGTCCCTTGTTTGAGCCAAATCTGGGTTTAACATGATTTGTGGAGCTCCCTCTGGTGTTGTGGTCATGGTATTCACTGACCTTTAGGAAGTATTTTGACATGTACATGGGTACCTTAGTCGTGTAGTGTATCTTGTAGACCAGGCCCATTGCAAGTTGCTGTACTCTGTCGTCTGCTCTAAGCCATCCTAGGTTGTCAAAGTGGGCAGGGGTGAGGTGGGTTCTGGGGGTAAGGTCAAGCAGTAGTCTGACCAGTTTGTTTTGTGATGTTTGTAATTTTGTTTTAGCGCCTTTGAGGTGCTTTGGTACCATGACGTGCAAGCATAGTCGTAGTACCCTTGAATGAGTGCTCCTGCCAGAGTCTTCAGGGTATTCTTGTTTACCAGAGAGGAGATCCGGTACAAGAATCTAGTTCGTTGGTTGAATTTTTTTATTACATTGGATGCAATTTTGTCACAGGAAAGATTAGCCTCTAGGATGGAACTTAGGTATGTAATTTCATCTTTCCTTGTGACAATAATGTCACCCACTGTAACTGAGAAGCCTGTAACTGATTGGAGGAGTTAGCGTAATGTTTAAAGTATGAGCAAAACCAAGCGAGTGGAAATAATGCGGAAGCGGTTTCCCTGTCAGCACTTCCTCAAAAGTGTTCACGTGTATGAGCCTCTTTCTCTCTCTATCTCTCCCTATCTGTCTCTTCCTCTCTCTCTCCCGCTCTCTCTCTCTCTCTCTCTCAGAATGCAGTGCGCTGCGAGACTCACACCGTGCGTGTATGAGCCTCTCTCTCCCTCTCTCTATCTGTCTCGCCCTCTCTCTCTCTCTCTCCCACAAGCTAAGTTGTACCTCATCTGCATCCATGTCTGCATTGTTCTGTATATTACATTGTAATTGTACTCAGTTACCCTTTTCTCTACTCTGCATTGTATATTGTATATATGTATATTGACATTTTTTGTTTAGTTTACACTTGTTTACGTACTTGACTTTCTATTTTATACTTATTATACTTATTTCATACTTATTTATTTTATCTAGCACACTCTCAGAAGCAAAACAGAAAGAAGCATGACAACTAATAAAGAAACTTGAAACCCTCTCTATCTGTCTCGAACGCAGTGAGCGCTCCATAGTATGAGAAGGAAGCAGCTTCACTAGATAAAATGGGTGGGAGGGATTCAGGGACTCTCGTATCTGCTAGTGCAGGTGGGTGACTGTCACTCAAAGCGCATTGCTAGTATGGGCGGAGCCCAGCCAAAAACAGCTTGGACATTGGAAGGGCAGAAAGTGGTGCTCCACAGTACTTGATTAAAAATTCAAAACAATGAATTTTATTGAAAAAAAACCTTACAGATGTGTTCCATAGACTCACAGGAATTGTGTAAAATTGCCCAAAAAGGGAAAAATAAAGCAAAATATGGGACCTTTAAAACAAATAAAGCATGAACATTGACATGGTGTACCTTTCTGTGTGTATTCATCCACAATCTATAGTTCAACATGAAACAATTCGCAATTAATTGTAAAATAATCAATAATGTTAGTTATAGAAGGGAACTAATTTTGTGCAAAAATGTAAAGCTTGCCAATGTTCATGAGGCAGAATTATTACAATAGCCGATAATACATTTTCCCAATGATAAATCCCTATACAGGTGGACCTCCCTATACACACACAATACAAGGATACAGACACATGAGCAGACATCCTTTATAAACTCTAATACACATACAGACACAGACACAGACACACATCCACAATAACATCCAGAACTGGAAACAAGGATAAAAACGCACTTCGGAACACTTTGATATTTTTCTTATTTTAAAAAATAAGTGTTAAGTACATTCTGACAGCCATCACTGATATCCCATGTTACTGACCAAACATTATATATCAGTGATGGCTGTTTACTGCAGAGCAGAGGGACTGGGAGACCCATGTTACTGACCAAACACATCAGTGATGGCTGTTTACTGCAGAGCGGAGGGACTGAGAGACCCATGTTACTGACCAAACACATCAGTGATGGCTATTTACTGCAGAACGGAGGGACTGAGAGACCCATGTTACTGACCATACACATCAGTGATGGCTGTTTACTGCAGAGCGGAGGGACTGAGAGACCCATGTTACTGACCAAACACATCAGTGATGGCTGTTTACTGCAGAGCGGAGGGACTGAGAGACCCATGTTACTGACCAAACACATCAGTGATGGCTGTTTACTGCAGAGCGGAGGGACTGAGAGACCCATGTTACTGACCAAACACATCAGTGATGGCTGTTTACTGCAGAGCGGAGGGACTGAGAGACCCATGTTACTGACCAAACACATCAGTGATGGCTGTTTACTGCAGAGTGGAGGGACTGAGAGACCCATGTTACTGACCAAACACATCAGTGATGGCTGTTTACTGCAGAGCGGAGGGACTGAGAGACCCATGTTACTGACCAAACACATCAGTGATGGCTGTGTAGTACTGCAGAGCGGAGGGACTGAGAGACCCATGTTACTGACCAAACACATCAGTGATGGCTGTTTACTGCAGAGCGGAGGGACTGAGAGACCCATGTTACTGACCAACACATCAGTGATGGCTGTTTACTGCAGAGCGGAGGGACTGAGAGACCCATGTTACTGACCAAACACATCAGTGATGGCTGTTTACTGCAGAGCGGAGGGACTGAAAGACCCATGTTACTGACCAAACACATCAGTGATGGCTGTTTACTGCAGAGCGGAGGGACTGAGAGACCCATGTTACTGACCAAACACATCAGTGATGGCTGTGTAGACCACTTATTTTAACAAAAAGAATACTAGTACTTACAGCACCTTTAAACCAAGTTGTATAACGTAAACGATGCAGTGATGAACAGTTTTCATCAGGGAACTAATTTATTCAGAAAATGGATCACCATTAAACTTTATTGAAGACTGAAGTACGTTTGATTACTTTCCATAACAATTTTTTCCATGCATTTCTTCATGACTGCAGCCCCTAAAGATGCATTTTGCTAAGTAATTTGTAATGCGTAAACACGATAACTGCAAGTAAATCATGCGATTAATGCAAGTAAATCATGTGATTAACGTGTAAAGAATGTATCGATTGACAGCCCTAAAAAACACACATACTGTACACACATTTTATTCAGTACCTCCAAAAATATGGCGTATGAATTGTACCTCTTAATCTTGTATTCGTTTACTATTTTTCAAGCATACAGCACATTTTTCTTTTGTATAAACAATTTAGGGGAATATTTGATATATATTACAATCTGTATACAATTCACAATGCTCCTCTCCAGAATTTTGTTTAATACATTAATCAACTCATAAATGTCCCTCTCTGTTCCCCTCAGCCCCTCTCTCTCTTTCTTTCTTTCTTTCTCTCAATTCAATTCAATTCAATTCAATTCAATTCAATTCAATTCAATTCAAATGGGCTTTATTGACATGGGAAACATACGTTTACATTGCCAAAGCCAAACAAAACAATCAAACAGAGAAATCAAAAGAAATCAGTACATTACAGAAGACATTTCTTGTACAGTCTTTATGGTGGTTGTATTCCGTTGGATGTCCTTTTCTTGTCACAGCAGCTCACAAATCTTGCTGCTGTGTTTGCACATTCTTGTATTTCTCCCAGTAGGTATGGGAGTTTTGAGTTATTGTCCATGTTTTCAAAGTCTCTTTGGGTGTTTGCAATTTGTGGGAAGTATATGTCTCTGATGTCTTGGTATAGTGGGCAGGTTGTTAAGAAGTGGAGCTTGGTTTCCACCTCATCTTGTGTGCAGTGGGTGCATAGTCTGTCTTCTCTTGGGAGCCAGGTCTGCCTATGGCGGCCTTTCTCGATGGCTAGGCTGTGCCCGCTGAGTCTGTACCTAGTCAAGGATCTTCTTCGTTTTGGGTCAGTCACAGTGCTCAGGTATTCTGCCACTGTGTACTCTCTGTTTAGGGCCAAATAGCATTTCAATTTGCTCTGGTTTTTGGTTGATTCTTTCCAATGTGTCAGATAGTTTTCTTTTTGTTTTCTTATAATTTGATTTAGTCCAGTGTGGTTTCTGTCTCTCTCTCTCTCTCTCTCTCTCTCTTCTCTCTCCTTTCTCTCTTATCTCTCTCTCCTCTCTCTCAGTTGCTCCTCTCTCTCAGTCGCTCCTCTCTCAGTTGCTCCTCTCTCTCTCTTTCTCTCTCTTTTCCTATCTATCTCCTCTCTCTCACTCGCTCCTCTCTCTCTCTCTTTTTCAATCTATCTCCCCTCTCTCTCTCTACTTCTCTCTATCTCACTCTCTCTCTCTCCCCTCTCTCACCTCCCTCAGAAAGACGATGAGAGACAGGAAGGAAGCAGAGGGGAGAGAAACGACAGACGGAACCTAGCCGCTCTGCCGCAGTGTGAGGATGTGAGCGGAGGCTCCGGGAGGAGGAGGATGAGGAGGAGAGAGAGAGAGACGGGAAAAGAAAGATAAATAAAGATGCATTCTTCTCTGTAAATGGGAGCAATCAGGGTGTGTGGAGTGTGACACGGGGGAGCTGGGAAGTGAGATTGAAGAAGGAAAAAAGGAGGAGAGGGCGTGATGCATTTCAGAAGCGTTCGCTGGAACCCAGACGGCACTCCGACTCAATGGGCCATTAATTCTACTGTACATAGCCCATGTGTAAGTGCACAAGCATGCGCACACACACACGCACACACAGTCAAGCTATATACTTAACCAGTTTCATTACTGCGCACAACAAGGTTTAAAACTTGACAGCATCGGGGGAGCAAGGCTGACAGCATACACCCCCCAGGGGGTATTTCCCATCACATGCATGCGCACGTGTGTGTGGCCACCAATCGATAGTCCAATAGGACACTAATCACCCATTGATCCACTGGCTTGAAAAGCCTTCCCATGTGACCCAAACACAGTGTATGCATCTCATGTTTATCCATTCTGCCCCTGTCGATCCATCCATCCTATTCTCTCGTCGCCGGTGAGAGGGAAACTGATGGAGCCGAACATAATGGATGTAGATGGCAGCGGCAGTTAACCTGTCTGATCAGTATTTGGCATAAATACGATAGAATAGAGGGTGACATTTGGTTTTTCGGTTCATGAATTTTCCATGTAGATTGTCAGATGAGATCAGGGGGCGGAGAGGACAGGAAACAAAGCTACAGTATGGAGAAGGAAGGAAGGAAGGAAGGAAGGAAGGAAGGAAGGAAGGAAGGAAGGAAGGAAGGAAGGAAGGAAGGAAGGAAGGAAGGAAGGAAGGAAGGAAGGAAGGAAGGAAGGAAGGAAGGAAGGAAGGAAGGAAGGAAGGAAGGAAGGAAGGAAGGAAGGAAGGAAGGAAGGAAGGAAGGAAGGAAGGAAGGAAGGAAGGAAGGAAGGAAGGAAGGAAGGAAGGAAGGAAGGAAGGAAGGAAGGAAGGAAGGAAGGAAGGAAGGAAGGAAGGAAGGAAGGAAGGAAGGAAGGAAGGAAGGAAGGAAGGAAGGAAGGAAGGAAGGAAGGAAGGGGAAGGAAAGAAGGAAGGAAGGAAGGAAGGAAGGAAGGAAGGAAGGAAGGAAGGAAGGAATTTTGTTTAGTACATTAATCAACTCATAAACGTCCCTCTCTGTTCCCCTCAGCTCCTCTCTCTCTCTCTCTTTCTCTCTCTCTCTCTCTCTCTCATTCTCCCTCTCTGTTCCTCTCAGCTGCTCTCAGAAGGAAGGAAGGAAGGAAGGAAGGAAGGAAGGAAGGAAGGAAGGAAGGAAGGAAGGAAGGAAGGAAGGAAGGAAGGAAGGAAGGAAGGAAGGAAGGAAGGAAGGAAGGAAGGAAGGAAGGAAGGAAGGAAGGAAGGAAGGAAGGAAACAATCAAGAAAGTATGAAAGGCAACAACAAATGGACAAAAGTGTTTATTTGCAACTGTGTTGAAAAGTTCAAAAGAGACGCTCTATGAGGCAGCATACCGTTTGGTTTCTCTCCAGAAGCTCGTGGGCTGTGATGGGCCTGTCCAGGCTGGGTTTACCCACATAGACGTCCCCGTCAGGGGGGAAGGCTGAGAGGAGGGAGAGCAGGGCTCCAGGGTTAACATAGTTATCATCGTCTACGTGACACAGCCACCTGGAGAACGAGAGACGCATGGCGATTCATTCATTTACATTCATATTCCAAGCATATACTATAGCCAACATGGCCTCCATTCTGGACTACAGTAGGTGTTAACCCTTCCAGGTGTACAATCTCATCATAATGAGATTAGAATTTTGAGATTAGAATTCTAATGATGATATCGTCATGACTGTTGTCAAGCTATGGAGTTCTAGAATAACAAGATAGAAGAAAACATTCCAAATAGTAGCCTGATCATAACATGCAACAATGTTGAAGACAAGGGGGGAAAAAATATATAAAAAGTTGATGTATATCTGTTAAAGGGGTAAAACTATGGAATAACTGTGACAACGAAGTTAAAATGTGTAGTTCGATACATACATTTAAGAAATTATTCAAATATAAGGTGATACATAAATATAAAACCTTATTATCCTAATTATATTTTATTATAACATAACTGTATTAAAATCGTGACAAATAAATTACATATAAAAACGAATAAATAAATGTGTATACGTTTTGTATATAAAACTATGAAACTTTTGTAACCCTTTGTTTTTGCAAAATTATATATGGAATTTGTTTTTTTTGTAAATAATGTAATGTAAAAAGGGTAGGCAATTATAAGCCTCGGCTTCAGCCTACAGCTTTTCTTTCTCTTTATACATTGTCTTACTATTGCTTGACTTGACTTGACTTGACTTGACTAAAAGAAGACGGAAATAAAAATCATTCATTCATTAAATGCTTGGCCCTCTCTGCCATGGTAATGAGTGGGCAACAATATCAGACTGTGTTTCAAAGCAAACAGACACTCTTCCGACATGCATAAATCCCTCTGGCTGAAGGGCTGTTTCTTGTCCATTGCCATGTAAGTGGGCAGCCAGTAATGCAAGGCTTAGTTCAAAACCAAATACCAGCTCTTTCACTTCTGTCACTTCCCAAGCACTTTTTTATGGAAATAGACAAAACAATATATACAGCTCTTAAGGGGTGGAGTAGCAGCATTGTGAATTATCTTAATAATCCAAACGGACATCTGAATACATAATGAAGATGTCAAAGTTTAACATATTATATCTAAAAAGCATATGGCAGTGGTGTAGTAGTATAATGGCAGTGTAGTGAAGAAGGCACGGCAGCGCCTCTACTTCCTTAGGCGTCTAAGGAAGTTCAAAGTGAGTCAGAAGATCCTTAAGAACTTCTACTTGTGCACAATAGAGAGCATCCTGACTGGTAACATCGCCTCCTGGTTTGGGAACAGCACCGCACAAGACCTCTGCAGAGAGTGGCCCGATAGGTGGGCTTCCCGCTCTCCAGGGCCCAGTAGTTAAAGGTCATTGTTTCCTAGCAATGGGGGTTTGTATCAATGGGGTCTGTGTCTCTAATTCTCATTTTGGCGGATTGCTCCAATTCAGTTGAGACAATATCCTCCCCCAGTGAACTAAGCTATTCTGATTTGACTCGCTATCCTACGTAGCACGGAGCTGATCTGCAGTAACGCCCCCTCTATGGTTGTAGCGCAACCATTCGCTCAACAACAGAGCGCGTGGAAATACTGACACTTCCTCAAGCGGGTGCCGACAGAGACAGCAGCGAGCGAGCGAGAGAGAGGGAGAGAGAGAGATAGAGAGGGGGAGAGAGAGCGAGATAGAGAGGGAGAGAGAGGGAGAGAGAGAGATAGAGAGGGGGACACGGAGCAGGAGCTTCTCTCTCTTGGGGAAAACACACACACTCACACACAACCTCCCGACCGCGCCGCGCGGGGATGGAGCTTCTCCACTCGCATATCACTGTAAAAAAATCTTTGACTCCCACGCGCACGCCGGTATGCCGATCTGTGCAATAATATTCACAGGGGTATATATTGTCATTTGAAACAAGTTACCAATGCATTGTCCTGTGGGATTATGCCCCCCCCCCCCCCCCCCCCCCCCCCCCACGGCGAAATAATTTAGTATCCCCCTCAATCTCTCTATATCTCTCTCTGTCTGCCTGTCTGCCTCTGTCTGACTGTGGGTCACTCAAAGCGCTTAAGGGGGCGGAGCCCAGCCCAAAACAGCTTGAAATCTTGAAGTGGAAAAAGGCTGCTTTAGAGTACTTGATTAGAAATACAAAACAATGAATTTTATAAAAACTTTACAGATGTGTTCCATAGACTCACAGGAATTGTGTAAAGTTTCCCAAATAGTGAAAGGAATAGCAAGACATGTCCCATTTAAAAATGTTTAATCTCAATCCGATTTTTTTTTGTGATCCAGGATCAGACAACTTGGACAGATTTTGTCCCGGTATTTCAAAGCAATTCAGGATAGGATCACTCTGATCCAAGTTCAGACTTTTAGCAGTGCTTTAATCCTACCGATCTCCATCTAGTGGATATGAAAAGTAATACAAGGAAGACAAGAGACAGCATTGCAGAGACATCTATAATAATTTATAATAATTAATAATAATAATTTTACACAAAGGACATAAAATCATAATGAAATTGTCATTTAAAAAAATACTCCCACTAGGGTACCAACAAAAAAACATGAATTCAAAGGCAGCTGATCATCCAGGCGTGCTTTGAGGAGCTGAATTCTAAGTGAGGTTTCAGTTTGCTGAAGGTGATGACAGATGATGGACTTTTTTTTGTTGAAGATATTTTTTCTTTAACCTGTTTAACCTTTAAGCCCTAGCCATAATTTTAGAAAGTTTGCCTAAAAGTACATACGTAAGTAAATGGAAGATTGCTCCACTTCTACAAGGCACTATTTGCATATTCTTGGTATCTAGGGACATCTATGGACAGGGAATGTATTCCCAGTGTCAGAAATATTGTGTATGTTACTATTCTTGAGTAAAATTTAGAATATATATATATATATATATATATATATATATATATATATATATATTTTTTTTTTAAAGCATCTTTGACAGTGAATAACACCATGCTAACATTGACTAGACATGAAAAATGCAGCACCTTCTTGAGATCATGTGTACAAAAAAATCTAAGCAAATTAATAAAGGGCAGATGTAGAAACAGTACTGAATTTTACCATCCGGACACATGCAATTTGAAATATGAATATAGAATATAGAATATCAGGCCTATAAATTACCTTATTATGGCCAAGTCATACATCTATGGATCAGGCTAAATCTCTTCTTTCCAATGGCAGTACAGTTACTTTTTTTTTTTTTTTATCCACTTTTTCTCCTCTTTTTCTATTTTTCTCCCATCCCAATTCCGCTGTGCCAATTCTCCCCTCCCCTGTCTTGAACGTTGCTCGCATATGCCCCCCACTGGCCGGTTGTAGGGAGGATAGAAGCCTTGCATCACATGTCCCCTCCGATACATGTGGAGGCAGCCTGTCACATCTTTTCACCTGCCAGCACGGACTCTCATTGGCGAGGTGTAACGTGTGGGAGGCTCACACTACCCCCGCCATTTCCTGTCTCTGCTGTGCAGGCGTCCCCAACCGACCTGTAGGAGTCGCTGTCCACAACGTCCAGATTACCACTCATCGACTTCCACCCGCTAACTCTGCCAATTGAGTTAGTATGACGACTGGCCCAAGCCGGAGGCAACGCCGACAGCCGGAGAGTCGAACCCGGTGTCTCTTGCGTTGGTGACGAGCGCTATGTCCGCTGCGCCACCCAGCCGCCCGTACAGTTACTTTTTTATAATGTAAATAGCTCCGCCATTTTTCATCAGATTGAGACGTTCACAGAAAGGTAAAGAAACAAACTCTGTTCTATTTTATGGCAATAACGTTCAGGTTTGTTCGACCTGTGAGATATAATCACAAAAATAACGTCAGCATTTTTTCCTAATAATATTTTCAACAGCTTTGACAGAGGCTGGTGTTAGCTGGGTAGTGTAGTTTTATGAAATGTCGATGTCCATCGAAAGCCCTCTTCTCTCTTAGGACTACAAGGTTTTCATGACGCGTTACTTCCTTGTGTCTAATTCATCCGGTTTCCGCCGGGATGCGCCAAGATATTTATAAACTCATATTTAGCTAATAACACTTAAAATCATTGGTAAACAAATGTAGTGTTGAAAATATACACTTTAACTGCTATTTTGATAGGGTTAGGGTCTCTACTCTTGGCTACATTTGAAAAAGAAATGCAACATTAATTAACACAGACTGTATTGATCTATTTATGACATGATATTAATTCCATACCGGTACCGGACCACTCTGGTTTAAGGGGTTAATCTGGATTACATTTGTGATTGACAATCTTTGTTGTGATACTTTTATGAGCATAAACATTTATGTCATCAACATTTGGTTGAAAACAAAATAGGCCACCACAAACCTGACAATTTAAAAAAAAAAAAAATAGACTTGCCTTCATTTTGTATTATTTCAAACAAACTTTGCAATTCTTATTTATATTGAAACATATTTTTAAATAAATTGTATAGTACATTTTGCTCTGGTAATCCAGTGGAAATCCACCCCTCTGGTGGGATCAAGATAATACATTTTTTTGGGATCAAACTGATCCCAATCCTGTGTTGTTGTCAGTTTGAACTACCCATTTTGAAGATTTGATCCAGATTAAAGCTTGGATTTGATTTCCTGATCTGATCGGATATCAAAGTGATCCTAATCCTGTTTTTAGTTTTTTTTTACATGAATCATTGAGCCACTTGTACCGCATCCTTCCCGTACAGTATGACAGTATCATCTGCATACATCTGGATTTCCACACCATCACATACAGATGGGAGATCATTGATGGGTAAAGTTGCATGACAGTGGTCCTAAAATGGAACCTTGCGGTACTCCTTGTTGTCCCTCACCTCTTGTTTGAAGCCATGAAGTGGTCGTACTCTGCAGACATCTTGCAGGACAGAGCCTGGTGACTGTGGTCTGACTCACAATCTGTTACCACCATGTTATAACCTGGAGAGAGAGATATAGAGAGAGAGAGAAGAAAGAGAGGAAGAGAGAGAAAAAGAGAGGGACAGAGAAAAAGAAAAGAGGGGGAGAAAGGATAGAGGAACAATAAGAAGGAGAGCGAGAGAAAGGAGTAAAAGAGTGGGGAGGGAAAGAGAAGGCGAGAAAAAAATCAACTCTGCCTGGTTTTAGAATTAATTTAAATATTTAAACTTTAAATTAGTGGAAATATCAATTGAAGTAGACGGTTCACCTTTGGACGAGACATCGTGATCCTCCGTGTCTGTGAAGATGAACGTCTATGAAAAGACAAACACAATTATGAGGGTTGGGGTTAAGTCCTCAAATAAAGAAATTCTTAGTCAACTAAAATTGTGTTTCCCATATGCATTAATTCAATCTTTATTTAATCTGAAAGATTATACTGAAGGACAGCCATTGTCAAGCATTTACATTCAGATAATCATCAAATGTTAAAAGAACAAAACCACCCATGGACACTCGCACAGCTAATTTCAATGTAGCCTGTGGGGCCTTCCATGATTCAGGAGCACAGTTCAGTATAAACTGTAGGCGCTTTAAGTTCAAGTTTCAAGTTTCTTTATTAGTTGTCATACAAAAATACAGAATACTTTTATATGAAATGCTTTTTCCTGTTCTGCTCCTGAGAGTGTGCTAGATAAAAATAAAATAGATAAGTAAAAAATAGAAGTCAAGTGTAAACAAAAGTGTTCAAAACAAGTAGTAGAAATTCTTTTTTTAACTGAGTTACAATACAATATAAAGTACAATGCAGAAATGGGATGAGGTACAACTTAGGGTAAGGTGCAATGAGATATGAGTTGTAGTGCAAATCTCTTTACCAATAATATAAATATAACGTGTGTTAAAGTGTCTAAAGTCATGGGTAAAGTGGGTGCTACAGTGAGTTGTTTATTTAAAGTAAGTGTGTGCATGTGGATGTGTGTACTGTGAGTGTATTTGATTGTTTGTTACATAGTGTTATTGTCATTGAGCATCCTGATGGCCTGGGGATAGAAGCTCCTTCTGAGTCTCTCTGTGCTTGGTTTAAGTGTGTAAACCAATCATTGGTTAATGTACTATAACTATAGGATCCAGAGGTTCATTCCAATAATGAAGTAATATAATTTGGACAATCTCCAATTCTGGCTTTATATGCCTGCTGTCGTGTTTGTTTCTCCCCCCTTACTTTTGAGTTCCTGGTCTGTTTTAACTGCTCTTATATTAACACAAAAACCATTAAAGAAACAGATGTCAATGCAAACTCGTCTCTCTGCCGGTGGGGGGGGGGGGGGACACAACCCAGCCCTACTGTACAGGACACAATGGTGAGTATTATAACTATCACCAGTGATAAATCTGATGGCTGGATGATATACAGAGTCCAGGGCCCTCATTTATCAACATTGCGTACGCACAGATTTGTGCGTAACCCGTGCGTACGATAATTTCTAAGCAAAGTGTGTGACTTATCAATTTGAACTTGTGCTTGACTTTGTGCGTATATTTACGCACAGCTCAGGGCATGCGTACCTGCCGCCCGGCGGTAGAATATTATACTGCAGATGGACGGCATATGCTCTCATCAGTTTCATGCATTAGTTTCAACGCGGAAATAAGCTTGCGTTCATTAGTTTGACTGACGTGTTCTGTATGACCCCCGTAATTCATTATAGTTAATTTTAAAATAGCAACAGTAGTGTAATTATGGTCAAAACCCTATAAATAGCATTTGGAATAATAGGTATTTCCTTCTGAATGAATGCAGCATGGTTTATATATAGCGTTATCAGAATATACGGGGTGCACTGACTGCGCTCCGCGTAACTCAACTCGTTATTATTTTGCGCATAGATTGCAGAAATACGGGAACGTTTTGATAATATTTTAAAGGCTTTGCCATAACATTAAACGAAAGAAGTGGAATTTCGAAGCTGTAAGCAGAATACAAGTCATATGAACACCCACGAAATAGTGTTCTTCCCCCTTCCTATAAGAAAGAATAAAAAACGCATTGCAACGAGAACAGATTTCAGATTTGTTGAGTTTATGTGTATACAAAACCCTTGCAATAAATGTGTCTTAAATGAATGAAAAGCATACATGCTCTGGATACAGGTAGCATGTATCGTGTGGGTGATATGACTTGTATTCTGCTTACAGAATTCCACGTATTTAGTTTTACAATGTCAAAGCCTTTTAATATAAATCAAAACGTTCCCTTATTTCTGCAATCTATGCACAAAATAATAACGAGTTCAGTTCTAACAAAGAACGTATTACATGCTGGGTAGGCTGATAGAGTAAACTATGATATGAATATGGATATGATATGATATAAGGTATACTGGTCCGTCCGCGAGGATAGCGAGGAGTCGGTTAGCCATTAAATGCCATTTGAGAATATAGGCTATTAATGCAAAGCGACGGCATATAGCCTATACATATTATTTAATGTTTTCATAAGCGTAAAGATACAACAGCTAGATTCATGATCAAGTTAGTTTACTGTATGCAGGCTTCGCAGGATTGTGCCATGTGCTATTATATATGTGCAAGTTACTGTTGCATAATGTAGGCTATGGCTGCTATGTAATTCATATAGGCTATAATAGCGACAACAAAATAGATGCCTCTACAAATCATATTATAGCCAATCGAACTAAACAAATAAAGGCATTCATATTCCAGCATGGTTATAATAATGACACACCAACGCCAAACAGTGGTTCTGTATCGTATCGCTCTCGCTCGGCATCGCTCTCTGCACTATCTCGCATACGTGCACGCGCACTGAATAAAGACCACAATGTACCTTTAATCCCAATATTCGTCTGACCACACCCCTATCAGCTTACCCATATAAGCAGGGGTGGGGCCACCCACTCGCCTCCTTCTCGCTTTCACCACAAGGAAGAAGTGCCTCGGTAGATCCCCACACTTGACACCATGATGGAAGAAAGGTTTAGGAGCAGCTTGGGAAACAAGGATACGTTGACATCATATCTTTATTTTCTCTCTCACTATTTTCGAGAAAATACGGCGATATTGTCTTCGTACTGGAGGGTCTGGAAGATGATGATCATTCTAAAAACCCTCCACCGGTTTTCGTATTGGGAGCACGCCGCTGCATGCTTCTCAACTGCAGTTCCTTGCTGTGTTTGTTGGGGTGAAACCTGTCAGGCCACAGCTGAACTGTCGGACATGCCGCTGTTGTGAGAAGCGGTGCGTTCCAGGTTGGGTGAGTAGTGTTTTGCTGGCAGGCTCCACTTGTCTGTTAGTGCTATGGGGGCTACTTGACAATGTTTATGGAAACCGGCCCCAGGCTAGGGTCCTTTGTTCAGCCACCTAGGCGACAGAAGGCCTTGGTCTGAAGACCATTATAGTTTTAACTAGTGGGCTGCGACCATTAACACTGGTGATCCCTGTGTGTTCTGGACGAGTGGACATCTCTCTGTCACCGTGTTAAGGCCCCATCTTTCATATCCAAATGAGAGTATTCCTTCACGAGGGGATATGTGCATGGATGTGCGATAGCGGCAGATCCATGTTCAAATCAGCTACACAGGCCAGTTTGGTATTGTGCTGATTCCGTCGGGTGTTGGTAAAATTACCGTTGTAAAGCAGTGTTGACATCTTGTTTCTCTGTTCTCTTAAACAGTGAGGAGAGGTTCAGAACGGCGGCCTGTCTGGGTGAGTGTTATGTCATTGTTTACATGTTCAGTTGATAGCTGCTTAGCTTACGGTTAGCCAGTCAGCTGTTAACTGCTGCGTTAGCCTGCTGGATCGCTATAGGGCCTACTATTAGCCAGTCAGCTGTTAGCTGCGGGGCTAGCATGTCGTGGTCGCTAGGTAACGTTAGCTTGCTGCGATAGGCCATGGCTGGCGCGGGGTAGCTTAGCTTCTCGCGCGCCGCCGTGAGCTCGCTTCTGATCGCGTGCGTCGTTAGCTCGGCGTCTCGCAAGCAGAAGCAGTAGCACCCGAACGGTTGGAGCGGCCGTTAGCTTGATGCTATTCTGTTGAACGTGCTTTGATTTTAACATGTTTTACACTCTTGACCGCGACGTCATCCTTGACAGGGGATGTTTCGTCGACCCTGCCCTGAGCCTGGACGGCAAGGTTGCATCAACGGGGGACTGTAGTACGGGTTGGGGCGGTGACGCTACCCAGTTCGGACAACACAGGAGCGGCTGTGTTCCTACGGTGTCTGTGACTGCACTTCGCTGATCTGCGTTCCGGGTAGGAACGGGGTTGACCAGACCTCATAACACGTCTTCTGGTTTTACTTTGCTAAATGTATTGTGAATAACGGTGTTTTTTCCCAAAACGTGTGTTGTTGCAATGCATTTAGGATACGTTGCGGGTTATGTGTGAGCTGTTTTTTGTCACTGGCAGTTAGCTTCTCCGTGTAAAATCGGGATGTAATGATCTGGTTGTTGTGTGAGAAACATCATGGTGTTTATATGTACCGTGTACTCGCAACTAAGGTAACTAACCTATGAAGCTATGCTTGGTGACAAGTGAGTAAAAGAATGTTCTTTCTCAGACTGTAATGACAATGAACAGTGTGTTCACACATTAACAGGTTTTCCTGTTTTAACTGGCCGTATTGAGGGTAAAATAGGAGGATTGTGTTTCCCCCCCGGTTCCCTGGGGACTTTTTCATCCTCCTATCAGACATGTTGTGCATTAATTGTGTCTTTTGTGTGGTAGGGATACGATGTAACTCTTAGCTTGATTGCTGAGGTTGTGCTAAATCAGCTGGAGAAACTTATTTCCTAAAGGGAAATTGGTTTGGTTGCTGTCATGTGTGCTTAGCAAGGCCTGTGGTCGATACTAATCAAGAATGATGTATTCTCTCATTGTGAAAAAAACGGCGTTCCTCTGTTGAGTGTTTTTTGCCATTTTTTGTAGGTGATGGTGGGTTGTGTGTGTCATGGGACCTACAACTGGGTTGTACTGGCCACAGAAGCACATGTGTATGTTGGACCGGGGTTCTTAGAGCCCTCTCTATTCTGTGTTTTTCCTTAGTAAAAATCAGATAGCAGGTTAGCTCATGCGCTGTGTGGAGCTGTGAAACGCTTCATAGAGCTGACTATGACTGTGTCATATTCTCTTTTTGTCGTTACATCGTATCATGGGTGTGGGGTCGTAAAGGGGTGAACTGGTAACCTTTCCTCTCCCCATTGTTCTGTCGGTCAGGGGTACACCCCCTGTCCTTCAAGGTTCCCGTCACGTGGCGGTTCGGCACGTTACAGGGGGGGGGGGGGGGGGGGGGAGTTCCTGGTCCCACGGCCTGGTATATTGGGCGTGTGCACCGCAGGAATTCCCCCGCCATAGAGTACGTCACCGTGCGCGTCTCTGTTGGTAGGACTTCCGTGTGCTGTTCAGGTCCATGTGATGGATCTGTTTTCAGGGGGGGTGGTCAGGGCTCCTCCTCACCAAGCGCCTATTCAGGCCTTCTGTGAGTTCGGACTCCTTCTTCCATGTGAGGAAGCCTCCATCAGAGTACAGAGCCTTCCTCCTCAGATTGTCAAAGTGAGTGGACCCTCTAGAAGGGTCCTTTTCTATTGTATGTATATTCGATTCAATTCGTTTATTGAGTGTGTATGGGTTCAGTGCCTCTTCCCCGGAGGCCCTAAAACCAGTTTTTTACATGGCTCAAGGTGCAATATATTCTTTTCAATCTGTACAGCTCGCGTGGGAAGTCTCTCTGGGGATCCCCGTCTCTTTCCTATGGGAGGGTGGTGGGATGTAAAAATGTGAACATTTTTTACCCCGGCTGTGTAGACTGGGATACATACTGTTGATGCTTCCTTCTTTCTATTCCAGAAGTGTTGGAGTTAGGGAGTGTCACACCCCTCTTGTCGTTCCCCTGGGCGCCTTGGGGATTCAATGACAGGTCTAAATAGCCTGTTCATTGATGGGGGTGTGTCCCGACGCACGTATAGTGCTAGCTCGCTGTAAACAGGCGATTGACTGGCACGCCTTGGTTGCTTGTGGTTGAAACAGCGTTTTTATAAAGCAACTGAGATGGGGGTTTTTCCTCTTCCGACGACCACATCCCATGACCTGGGTGGGTTGTCGACGGATTCTCGTTCATGTCTGGGGGATGATGACGGGATGGATCTGAACATATGTGGTGGGGTCTCACGCCCTTGGGGTGGGCCATCAGGCGCGGTTCGTCCGAACGTCTGGGTGGCGCCTTCTTTTCATGTTAAGATCAACACGCATATCTGCCCTTCTCCTGGAGTAGGCATGTCGGCGTGGTTAGGGCACGGGACTGGTTCTGGTCACGCTGGTCCAGATCAGTTGAACCCGTTGTCCGCCGGGGATGCAGATCTGCTGTTCTGGTACCCTGAGGGACTTGGGCTTTTTTCAGGGGGAAAAATGCCAGGTCGGTCTGGGTGTCACAGGGTTAAGCGCTATGGAGACCCTGGTTGGGTATGTTTTTACTCAGCACTGTCGTCATGGCTTACAGCCATGCCATTCTGTACGCGCTCGATCTCGTCGGATCTCGGCCGCTACACAGGTTGGTCCTGGTTAGTACTTGGTTGGGAGACCGCCTGGGAATACCAAGTACGGTGTGCTTAGGGGCTGGTTCTCCATTATTTTTCGCTCCTCTCTCACGCATGGCGAAGAGGGGCCTGTGGGGGTGGTTTTTTGACCTCCTCTGGTGACCCTGTGCTTCCCGTACCGCCAGGCCCGGTCCGAAGTGATGTTTGCGACCCGTAGGCCTGGGTTAACCCTTTTTGGAAACTGAAACACTTGTACTGCGGTATAGCCGGTGTATACCCGCAGGTGTGTTTTGGAGTTTTTTCTTGAGGGGTTATAGGAACAACCACCGCATTGGGTAACACCGAGGTGGTTGATTCCCTGGTGTGTTGGTGCAGTGTCAACTCCCGGGTTCACCGTTTGAGGGTGCCCCTGCACGTTCATGACGTCTGCCAATCGTGTCAGCCTTCTCTGCCTCGACCCCTTAAATGGAGGCTTGGTCATGCAACAACGCCAGCATACGCCCCTTCCGCCGGGGCAGCTGTGTTCAGCTGTCCCCTCTGGCGCCTGTCTCGTCCGCAGTCTCCAGGCTAGGGTTAACAGCCTGTTGCCTGGTTTTTCCCCGGTGCGCTGCCTGCTTCCGTTGGTTAACCTTTTTTGTGTGCTTACGGCCATGCTGACTGTCTGTTCTGCAGGGTCAGTGTGCCAGGCGGTGTACTGTTGGGGGGACGGGGCCCGCTCGGCTTACGGCCATACCGACCTGAACACGCCCGATCTCGTCCGATCTCGGAAGCTAAGCAGGTTCTGGCCTGGTTAGTACTTGGATGGGATTCCGCCTGGGAATACCAGGTGCAGTAACTGAGGGGCCTTTGTCCGAATACGCTGGCGATGTGGGGGGCGGGGCACTACGTGCCCACCTGGTGGGGTCTTGATGCTGGCATCATGGACTTCTCCGGGCCCCCATTCTAGGGAGTCCAGTCCTTTTGGTGGGTCTTCCTTCGTGCTCCGCTGCTACGGCCTTGCCACGGGGTTGGGTTTGCCCTTGACCCCGTGATTCTGGGGGCAGTAACGAGGTTGTTCCTCCATTCGTTCCCGGGTGGCATGCGGGTTGTGCGTGTGTGTAGTCGTGGGGTCAAGCCACGGTCTGCTCACCCTGTGCGTTGAGTTGCTTGAGTGCCTCTTCGCACGGTCGGGTCCGTCGCCCTCCCGTGAAGCCCCTAATAGGGGGGGTGCCCGCCATTAGGGTGGGTCGGGGGGGCTCGGCCCTCCCTGTTCTGATGGTTTGTGGGGGGCTGTCAGCGGGGTGTATTTGTCGGCCGTTGGCTCTCGCTCGGCCTCCCTTGTGCAGAGAGCGATGCCGAGCGAGAGCGATACGATACAGAACGTTAGGTTATGACTATAACCAAGTTCTGTTAGTATAGCGACGCTCGGCATCCGACGCCGCTGCAGCCTTTGACCTCGCCTTGTGGCGAAAGCTTGGGAAGGAGGCGAGTGGGTGGCCCCACCCCTGCTTATATGGGTAAGCTGATAGGGGTGTGGTCAGACGAATATTGGGATTAAAGGTACATTGTGGTCTTTATTCAGTGCGCGTGCACGTATGCGAGATAGTGCAGAGAGCGATGCCGAGCGTCGCTATACTAACAGAACTTGGTTATAGTCATAACCTAACGTTAACGAACGGTCTTTATTAGTATTTTGAGCTGTCCAGGCAGAATTGCAGCAATGGTCTTCGGGAGTCGTTGATATCTGACATCACCGTGTACAAGTCCGCCAGCCTTTTATTTATCCCATAACACGGGTTGTGTCTTCTTGGTTCGGCAGCGCCTCAGTGAACAATCTCGCTCGTGGAGTTTCTCAGAGTTTGCTCGGGTCAGTCCATTATTTCACATCCCATGGGGGGTGTTTCATTACCATATATGGATAATCATGCACGAGCATTGACGGTAGAACAAAGAGGTATTTATCAACACGGAGTGTGCGTAGGACCCGTGTACGCACGGTTGATAAATCCCAATATTTCTGTGCGTACACATATTCTAAATTCTGTGCTTACGTACGAAAATAGAACACTTTCTAAGAATTGTTGATAAATGAGGGCCCAAGGGTTTAAGAGTGGAAGCACATGTCACGTCTCCGTAATCTGCTTCAACAACTCTTTTTCTGCGAATCATTTGGAAGATAGCTCTGTTCCGGTAAAATAAGCCAATCATTTGCAACAATTTACCAGATGGTATTCAAATGTAAATCTCTCATTATTAAGCCAAATACCATGGTACTGTATTTGTATTTTGAGATTCTTTCAATGACCCATTCACAGTAGATATATACAAATTGCATTGTAAACTATTATCTCTGGCTCTACAAAACAACATAAATGTTGTTTTACTAGCATCATATGCAATCATGTAGAAATACATCTTTAAATTAGTGCTGTCAGGCAATTAAAAAAAAATCTAATTAATTACAGGATTTGTAATTAATTAATCTAATTAATCACATTTTAATCACATAACCATTTTATGCCTGATATTCTATATTCTATAATCATATTTCAAATTGCATGTGTCCGGATGGCAGAATTCAGTACTGTATCTACAAAACCTTCTGTTTAATCATCTTCCATCTATTAATTTGCTTAGATTTTTCAGGTTTGGTCAATTTGAGCATGGTGTTATTCACAGTCAAAGATAAAAAAAAAAAATGTATTGATATTCTCATTTGGTTCATTACAATTGACACAAAATAAAATGTTCATTCAATCAATCACAGCGCAGATTGATTGATTGAATGAAAATGTTATTAACAGATTGCAGAATCATGGGTACAATACTGTATGGCTCAATACACACAATTGTTAAGGGGATGCAGACCAGAGAAAGACTTTCGTCTTGTTTACATCAGGGTCCCCAATTTTCAATTCATAATGAATTGTAAGTAAGGGTGCAACTTGCACCGTGCAATCCATTCTTTGTGGATCTAGCCCACAGTATTTCTGACACTGGGAATACATTCCCTGAGATTCATAGATGTCCCTAGAATCAGATACCAAGAATATGCAAATGGACCATATTAAAAAAAAAAGTCTGTAAATGTGTATTCTACATTCTTAACACATTCCCTGCCACGCTTCTATCCATCAATGTATGATCACTGCCACCAGTCTAAGCCTATGGAGATGTTTACCTTCTTTGCAGGGCTATAACTTTTTAAATTGTATTGCTAAATTGACATTACTATGGCCCATTCAACATCGATTATCTATCGTTCAGGATGTAGGAACGTTATACTTTTTCATTCATATATTCATACGAAAATACTATCTAGAATATAAATATGTTTTTATCGTTTTCTGCAGTAATTCCTAGAACGTGAGCTATAGGCCTAAACGCATATATAGATTATCAACTGGTGTTTGTTGGTGATACACGCTATATTAATGTATTTCAACTGTACATGATCCTAAACGTTATGACTTATCATGCACGGATGAACGGGGGGGGGGGGGGGTCGTTTATAATTCCGTGATCGTCAGTAAATGCTTTATGTAGTATGGGTGATATATTGATCAGAGCAGTTTGCATTGATAATAATAAACAAACTCGCTGTAAATGACGTCAGCGTCCTGTTACCGTTCGCCGATGAGCCTGGAGGAAAAAGATCCCACTTATTTGACGGCGATCTCCTAGATCCTTTTCCGGTTTGTATAATCATAATAAACGCCCAAATCATATCGATTATTGTATTATGGCAGCGATCACTACACGCGGACGTGTGTCTAGAGTCCCGTAACAGTATGTGAGTGCCGGACGCATTTGCCAGGTACACGGAGATCTCCAGAGATCCATTTCCGGTTGTAACTCGCCGATCATCCACCAGGCGGCAGTATTGAAGCGTTGCAGAGTTGTGCAGGCTCCCACTGCATCAGACCAGGCTCCGTGAGGGAATTATGAATAACGTGGCGAAAAAATTAAATATGATTTCAATAACGTCGTACGCCGTGGAATGGCAGAATTAGCATGACCTTGAAACACGTTGTACAACGTTTTTGGCGCAGGATGTGTTAAGGAATGAATGAGATTAAAAAAAAAAAAAAATGTAATTATAATTTTTTTTTATTTGTAATTAATTTTGAGTACATTTTCATAACGCGATAATTTGCTGTGTAATTAATTAATCTAATTAATGCGATAAACTGACAGCCCTACTTTAAATACCAGAGATGGGTTTAAAATTTTTCATGAAAGAACTAATTTAGCATGGGAAAAAGAAACAATACAAAAAAGATACAATATCTTGGTTGACTATGACCAAACTGGTCGATTACTCTACTAAGAGGGGGCAGTCATGTAGAATATATATTTTTTGTATCCACTTTTTCTCCCCATTTTCTATATTTTTCTCCCACCCCAATTTCGTATTATCCAATTCTTCCCTCCCCTGTCTTGAACGTTGCTAGACTATGCCTCCCACTGGTCGGCTGTAGTGAGGACAGAAGCCTTGCATCACGTGTCCCCTCCGGTAGACGAGGAGGCAGCCTGTCGCATCTTTTCACCGCAGCAGCTCGAACTCTCAGTGGCGAGGAGTAACACGTGGGAGGCTCACGCTGCCCCCGTCACTTCCTGCTTCCGCCGCACCGGCGTCACCAAACCGACCACAACGTCCAATCCCCACCCACCGGCTTTCCCACCCTCTAACAACTTGCCAATTGTGTTAGTATGAATGACCGGCCAGCCGGTAGCAACGCCGAGAGCTGGGCCCGAACCCAGCGTCTCCTGCGTTAGTGGCGAGCGCCTTGCCCACTGCGCCAATCAGCCACCATTCATGTAGAATATATTATACAATATATCTGTACAGCGAACATATTATCTACCCATTCTGTGTCTGCAACACACACACACACACACACACACACACACACATTATTAGAACACATTCGATTAGGAACAGAACAAATCCAATCTGACAAAAACAAGGTTTGAGCTAATAGTCATCGAACACAGTAGACACAGAGAGAGGGAAACACAAAACCACACAGACAGATCTGTGCCTCGCAGACAGTATCCTGGGAGAAGAGTAAGAGCTCCATTAAAAGACAACCATGTTGTCTTCACCTTCCTCTCTCTACTTTCAAGAGTAATACGCACGCACGCACACACACACACACACACACACACACACACACACACACACACACGCACGCACGCACACACACACACACACACACACACACACACACACACACACACACACACACACACACACACACACACACACATAGATAGAATGCGGGCGTCACGGTTGTGTAGTGGTTAACACTGTCGCCTCACTGCTAGATCCTGGTCCTGGGTTCGATTCCCGCTTGGGGACCAGGTTGCAGTGTTGCCAGTTACCCAGGTGGGGTATCTCCCGGGCCTTTCTGTTTGCATGTTCTCCCCGTGCTCGATAAGATTAACCCAATGGAAAAACATGCAGAACAGATCGCTGTCGCGTCCGTGACGAAGACGGACAGGAGCACTTGGAGCCCTTGTCTGATCCCAAGTGCCCTTGGGGGGGAAGGACGACGGGATGGGAAAAGTGCAGAGACATTTCATCAGAGACTCAGTGTGTGTGTGTGTGTGCGTGTGTGTGTGTGTGTGTGTGTGTGTGTGTGTGTGTGTGTGTGTGTGTGTGTGTGTGTGTGTGTGTGTGTGTGTGTGTGTGTGTGTGTGTATGTGTGTGTGTGTGTGTGTGTGTGTGTGTGTGTGTGTGTGTGTGTGTGTTCCTATGTGTCGCCCATCTCGCATGTGTGTGTGTTAATCTGCATGACAATTAAAGACTTCTTCTATAGAGAGAGAGAATGGATACAGAGAAGGAAACGAATACATTAGTAGTTCACTACTGACCTCTGCTGATGACAGTTAGTAATTGCGGTGCTTGATGTAAATAAAATACATCTTCTGCCAATAAAGATAATTGTCTATTAATTGAATTAATTAATCATAACCTCTACAATCTCCAACATTATTCAGCAAAAAATGCTAAGACATTGTTGTTGTTGTTGTTGTTGTTGTTGTTGTTGTTGTTGTTGTTGTTGTTGTTGCTCACTGGTGCTGTTCCGTCTCTCAGCCTCCCTGTGTTTGTATTGAGCTACTAGTCCTGTCCAGCTGTTTGAGACATAAGGTTTAGCAACTGAGAATCTTTTTTTTACTAGAATAAATATCTCTCTAACACTGAAGGTTCACCCCTTCCTTTTTGCCAAGGGAGTTGTAGTCTTTTTGCCATGGCATGGCCCGGCCACTTGATGGGAGTTGTAGTCTGTTCAGCAAAACTTAACTACAGTTGTGTGTCTCTTGCAAAATACATGGTTTAATCTAATAGTTGTATGCAGAAATATTCATGTCTAGAAGGTTTCAAGCTGATGTTCTGCCAGGGCTGCCTTCACATCCAAGTTGGCACCTTTTATCCCCTCGTTGTCTTCCCTGTAGTGAGCACTCCTAGTTCTCCTTGATGATGATGAATAGTCTATTTTCAGTCTTTGTTTACAGATCAATAAAAAAAACACTTGTGTGGACTTTCAAAAAAAAAATACAAAAAAATCACAAATGTACATTATTCAAAGTAAGCTCACACACAAAATCCATACTCAATAGCACATGCTTATTTTTGCCTATCCTTTACAATTCTTAAAAACTAAATATACTGTAATATAAGAAAGAAAAACTTAAAATATGCTGCAAGATAAAAAAATATATAATTTAAGATTTATTTGTTTTCTTTTTATGTTTTACTCAAAACTGTACTCCTGAATTATTTTATCCTTCAGGGCCTTTTTAAATCTCCCCTGAGAAGTACACAACTTCAACCCATCACTATGGCTATTTCACAATTTAACTCCCAAAATTGAAACACATCTAGCTTTTACATTAGTTCTTACCTTTTTACATGTTTTAAGAATACACAACCCTCTTAAATGATACTTTCCTTCTCTTGGTTGAAAGAGACATTGAATACAAACTGGTAGGTTCTTACTCTTAGCACGAAAAATTATCTGCAAGGTTTTTATGTATACCATATCTACACATTTTAATGTGCAGGACTTCCTTAACACATTAACTGCCACGCACTTTCAGCATCTTATACCATTCTCTGCCAGTACTGTAAGTCTATGGATATGTTCACCTTCTTTGCAGGGCTATAACTTTTTAAATTGTATTGCTAAATTGACATTACTATGGCCCATTCAACATTGATTATCTATCGTTCAGGATGTAGGAACGTTTTACTTTTTCATTCACACATTCATACGAAAATACCGTCTAGAATATAAATGTTTTTATCGTTTTCTGCAGTAATTCCTAGAATGTGAGATATAAGCATAAATGCATATATAGATTATCAAATGCCGTTTGTTACCGTTCAACGCTATATTAAAATGTTCAACTGTACATGGTCCTAAACGTTATGACTGATCATGCACGGGTGAACGGGGGGGGGGGGGGGGGGGGTCGTTTATAATTCCGTGATCGTCGTTAAATGCTATATGTAGTATGGGTGATATATAGATCAGAGCAGTTTGTATGGATAATAATAAACACTCACGCTGAAAATTACGTCAGTCTCCTCTTACCGTTGGGCGATGAGAGTGGAGCAAAAAGATCCCAGTTATTTGATGGGGATCGAGTAGATCCATTTCCGGTTTGTATAATACTAATACACGCCCAAATCATGTCGATTATTGAGTTATGGCAGCGATCCATATCCACAGTGTGTGGCTAGAGTCCCGCGAGGATATGCGAGTGGCCAGACAGATTTAGGAGACGCACCGATATCCAACCGGCATTTCCGGTTTGGCAACTCGCCGATCATCCACCAGGTGGCAGTATTGAAGCGTTGCAGAGTTGTGCCGAGTCCCACAGCATCAGACAAGGCTCCGTGAGGGAATTATGAATAACATGGCGAAAATATGAAATGTGATCTCAATAACGTCGTACGCCGTGATCTGGCAGAATTTGCGTGAACTTGAAACCCGTCGTACGACGTGAATGGCGCAGGATGTGTTAAGGAAAGAAAGGCAAGGGAAGACCAACCGTTGAAATGGAATGGCCCTTAGATGGCATTCAAATATTTTCCTCTTTGGTGCATTATTTGAACAGATGAAGAAGATGGGAAAGGACTTAATTTATAATAAAGAAGCTGAAGTAGCCAAACTGGAAGTTGCCATAGGCTGCACATTGTATATGAACAATTCTTAAGATTCTTAGATCCTGTAACCCTGTGGAGCATTGGATTGTGGGGTACACTTCATGGAAGCTTGTATTTTAGACCCTTTGTGGAAGGAAAGACAAGGGATCATGGAAATGTATATAATATGGAATTGATCCAATTCTACGACCGAATCCCACTTTGTTTGGCAGACATCTTTTGTCTGGGAATTTTGTGTATTCCAACCTCGACTCAGCGGAAAACAATGACAAGAATAATGCATTTTATAGCTGGAACCAAATGCAGCCCCGGTGCTAAATAATTTCTGCAGTCTAATAGGACACCAGAGGCCCCTGGCTAATAACTAGCCCCTAGATAATAACTAGTTTGACACACACAGTGAACAGGAAGGATAGAGCTATGCTATCTATGTGTTGGTAAGAAGCAGACATGGGCAAATTCTTTCTGAATATGGTTTCAAATGTGAATTTCTTTGAACAGCATGTATTTTAATTGTTAAAATATGTATCTAAGAATGTGGCCATTGACTATTGACTATGATAGAGAGAAGAAGAGGAGGAAGAGGAGGAGGAGTGGGGCTGTCGTCTCTCCAATCGTCTGGTACCCTTTCATCTGCCTTCTGTGTGTGTGTGTGTGTGTGTGTGTGTGTGTGTGTGTGTGTGTGTGTGTGTGTGTGTGTGTGTGTGTGTGTGTGTGTGTGTGTGTGTGTGTGTGTGTGTGTGTGTGTGTGTGTGTGTGTGTGTGTGTGTGTGTGTGTGTGTGTGTGTGTGTGTGTGTGTGTGTGTGTGTGTGTGTGTGTGTGTGTGTGTGTGTGTGTGTGTGTGTGTGTGTGTGTGTGTGTGTGTGTGTGTGTGTGTGTGTGTGTGTGTGTGTGTGTGTGTGTGTGTGTGTGTGTGTGTGTGTGTGTGTGTGTGTGTGTGTGTGTGTGTGTGTGTGTGTGTGTGTGTGTGTGTGTGTGTGTGTGTGTGTGTGTGTGTGTGTGTGTGTGCGTGCGTGCGTGCGTGCGTGCGTGCGTGCGTGCGTGCGTGCGTGCGTGCGTGCGTGCGTGCGTGCGTGCGTGCGTGCGTGCGTGCGTGCGTGCGTGCGTGCGTGCGTGCGTGCGTGTGTGAAAGAGAGAGGGGGAGACAGAGAGAGATAGCATGGGTGAGGAGTGGAAGAGAGGATAGATAGCAGGGGTGGGGGCGGAATGCCACAGGACTAATGACGTTGTGCGAGGGGATCAGGGTGTGAAACTGGATTTACCAGCACAAAAGGGCAGGGTGTGTGTGTGTGTGTGTGTGTGTGTGTGTGTGTGTGTGTGTGTGTGTGTGTGTGTGTGTGTGTGTGTGTGTGTGTGTGTGTGTGTGTGTGTGTGTGTGTGTGTGTGTGTGTGTGTGTGTGTGTGTGTGTGTGTCTGTGTGTGTGTGGTCGACAGGATGGATAAGAGATTTGCAGGGATGGTGAGAGAGAGGCTCTCCAGACACAGTGATGTCAAGTCACAGTCCGCGCAGGTTAGCAACTGTAATCCCTGGATTGATGATTTGATTTTGATGATTTGATTTTTATTTAGTACATACAATTTATACAAAAGTATAAAAACAAGGGGTACAAGGATAACATGTGAAAGTCTGTCGACTTGTTTCCAACATGGTCCCAAGAAGAATACAATAAATCACAAAGAAAGAGTTAAGAAGATAAGATAGATACAACAAGTAGATAAAATAGACAACACAATTTTCTGAAAGAGCCTCATTACAGCATGTCATGTTCCTGTTCTTCAAGAGTGGTGGCCAAGCACCCTCTGCAACCTATTGTTGCAGATGTCGCTTCACACCCCTCTTGAAGACAGCAATAGTGGGGGAGTTTTGGATGGCCCTGGGCAGAGAGTTCCACAGCCGGCAGGCTGTAGACAGAAAGCCATTCTGTGAATAGGAACCCTTTCTAGGCTCATAAACTGAGAGCTGTCCAGACCGTAACTGTCGTCCGTGGACCTGGCCACGCAGGACAATGCGAGAGCATAAATATCTGGGGGCAGATCCATTTAACATTTTATACATATGTCCCAGTTTCAGAAAGGAGACCCTCTGCTCCACAGGGAGCCATCCCACCTCATTGAAGTGACATGGCTCAATATGGGTTCGAGGTGGCAGATTTAGGACCAATCGTATGGTCTTATTTTGGCTGGTTTGTAGCCTGTGTTTACTTTCCACTGTAACACCACTATACCAGTACGTACATGCATAATCATATTGGCTGAGGTTCATGCAGTTGGCAAGCAATTTCATAGTTTCCAGTGATAAGAACAGTGGCGGCTCGCCACCGGGGGCGCTAGGGCGCCGACCCACCTGTTAAATGAGAGAAGAAGAAAACATTTTTTTTTGTTTTTTGTTTTATAGCCCTATAAATAATATAAACATGTTTAAAATGAATAATATTTACTCATTTTAAGTATGTTTGTGTTTCCAATGCACAATATAACATTAATATATAAAATAAAAAATACTCGTTTTCCTGAACAGGAAGTGACATCCTTTTTTTTATTTTTTTTTATTTCTCGGCCCGGGCTAGACGCAATAGCGCTCTGAGTGAGCGTCACTGGTGATCGCTGTATCCGTTGCAGCCAATCAGTGCGTAACGCGTTGTGCGTTGAAATATGACTATTATGTTGGAATCCGGGCGCGATTTGAAGCGGTCTAGGCAGCAGCGTCAAGAATTTCTGTAGCCGCATTTCGCGGAGACGCTCTCTGATTGGCCGACGCCAGTATTTTTTTCCGTAGCAGCATTTCGCGGAGACGATCTCTGATTGGCCGAATCCACTTTCTAATGTTCCAATTCTAGCTTATTCTAGGTTGGTGGTAGATAGTTGTTGTTGTTGTGAGATGCAGCTGTTTGTCTTAGAGCGTGACTGCAAGTACTTTAGACGGTTAAGCTTAGGCACTCTTTCAAAGTTGGTTATGGTTAGAGTTTGTCTTAGAGCATGGCGATAGAACGCCAGGTAGTTTGCAGTCTGTTCGACGCGGAAATGGACAAAGTAATGAAGTACTTGTGTTGTGTGGTGCTAACTGCTAACAGCTAACACTTGGCTAACAAGCTATATGGCGGATGCAGTCTGGACAGTGGTCTGGAATACATCAACAGTGGATTATACACTTTATCAAGCCCTCCTGCCCTGGACGTTTCAACTAAACAGTGAGTCTCTCTCTCTCTCGCTCTCTCTCTCTCTCGCTCTCGCTACACAGCTGTCTCCGCGAAATGCGGCTACGGAAAAAAGTATTGACTGTGCTTGCTGAGACGATAATAGGCTAGCGATTCAAAACGCGCTGCTGTGTTGTGAACTATAACATTAATTTAGCTGCTGCTGATGCATAATGAATGAATGGTGAGTTGTTTAAAATGACAACATACATGTGTTTGTTAATTATTTTATTGGATTGATCCGAGAGACAGAGAGAGAGATTGCTCCAGAGCATCTCAGAGCATTATATTTTCAACTCGACCTAACGTGAACTGCGACCCACAAGGCTCCGATAGTACCAGCCGCTACTGGATAAGAACCTCTTTTTTCTGTGCAAAAATGTCACCCTTGTGTTAACTTTTTTGATCACCTTCAGGGCCATTGTTTTCCCTGAGAGTGTTTGGTCGAGGTCTGCACCTAGGTATTTAACACAGTCTCTAGACTCGACACTGAAGCCATTACAGCTGATCTCAAGTCGGGAACATTCCTTTAATTTATGTTTTGAGCTGAATAGAATTTACTCAGTTTTTCCAAGGTGAATCGATAATCTGTTGTCAACTACATTACATACTCATATTTCAAAAACAGCAAAAATAACTACTTGTTATTAGTGGTGTAACAGTGCATCAATGCATCGCAATGCATCGATCCTAAGGTGATGATTCAACTGCATCGATTTGAAAATGTTAGAATCGATTAGAATCGCAATTTTAATGTGTGTAGCAAGCAGTTTGGCCAAAATAAAATACGCTTCTCTCCATTCATTGTGCTAAGCTAGGCTAACGTGCAGCCAGATAGCTTTCTACTGAACACACAGAGAGGAAACTGGTATCTATCTGCTTGTCTCTCTCTGGAGAAGACGGTAAGCTAATTTCCCAAAATGTTGGCGTTGGAGTGCCGAAGGATAGGAGTCTGAGGCGGGGTGTCGAAAGACAACGCTAAACATTTATTTTGCATGAGTAACAACAACAACACACTGTCTCGGTTACTAGCTAACTGACTAGTTTGCAGACATGAAAGCAACACTCAATAACGTCCGGGTGGAACCCCTATTCCCAACAACAATTCCGTGGGTGAATTATGTCTAACCACCACACAAGCCCCCCCCCACTCCCCCAGAATTCACCCATAGTCAAAATCCCCACGGATTTACAGTATTTCAATAGGCAACCCCGAAAGGATTATTTTTCTAGAAGAGCAACACTAGCCAAAACATAGGCATTGTATGCATAACAGGGGCAAAAGCTAAAGTTAAGTGACTGTTACTTTTGTAGCAGTAGTTCAATGTCACTGCCTTTTTTGTTAGGCCTACCTACCCCTCCCAATGTACAGTCTCCTCCCCCTCGTATGTATATTGTTTCTGTTAGGATCTGTATATTTGCATATCTTGTATGTCACAAATGTAACAGTACTATATCTGTATGTCATGTATGTCTTAAATGTCATGATTAGATGCGTACCACCGGTGGTACTTGGGCCCCCTGCTGGTGGTACTTGAAAAAAATAAAGAATTTAATAATATTAAAAATATATATATAATATTTTTTGCAGTCAGGCTACTGAACTTAGAAGCAGGCATATATTAAAGGCAGCCCAAAAGTGCTTCCGCGTTTCTCTGATTGGCCATGATGCCCACGTGAGAGCGCGCTAGCACGCCCCGCGGCAGCGGCGCATAGGTTGCCGCGCCATTAGGCATTCGTAATCCCCCCTGTTTTAACATCGACGGTTAGCTCAACTCGTTCCTCAGCTTGCTGTGGAGCCTGCGGTCAGTTGGTGACAAGTTTTACGTTTAATTAATTTATCATCTCTCTATATAAACGTAACTAGCGTCTGTCTTTCTTTCGCCGGTTAAGTTTAGGCATTCTTTCGGAGTTGGTTAAGGTTAGAGTTTGTCTTAGAGCATGGCAATAGAATGCCTGTCTTTCTTTCGCCGGTTAAGTTTAGGCATTCTTTCGGAGTTGGTTATGGTTAGAGTTTGTCGCAGAGCATGGCAATAGAATGCCTGTCTTTCTTTCGCCGGAGCAGCAGCCTATTTCCGCTCTGCCGCGCGTCGCGATAAGCCGCGGTCACATGGGCGTCGTGGCCAATCAGAGAAACGCGGAAGCACTCTTGGGCCGCCTTTAATATAGACGCGGCCAGGCCAGTGTTTCTAGTTGCGGCGGCGCGATAGTTAGATAACCTAAGTGGGGGACAACCAGGAGATCACTGTGACAGAGAGTAATGCAGTCTAAACAGTCATAAATATTTTATTCAACTTCAGCCCTGATCATAACCATTTCTATTTTTTGATAATTGTAATGTCAGATGAAAAAATGAAATACTCCCACTTTTCTGAAAAGAGTTGTTGTTAAATCTGACATTACAAAAAACAAAAAATCCATCAAAATCAGTGTTGTTGCTAATCATTGACACATTATAGCCTGTAATAATCCTCCCCAGAAAAATCGACTTTGCATTTGATATATTGAAAATATTTCACTTTTTGTGTGTTTTTTTAACAATAATTTTTGATGCCATCACACAAACTGGCATTTAAAGGGTTACAATTCGAAAATGTATTGAATTTGCATTTAGCATTTTTAGATTATATATTAGATTAGATTTAGACTATTAGATTATATATTGCATATATTTAGCATTTAGCATTTTAGCATCTCGTTTGTTTTTATTATTATATATTAGATTAGATTTATATTATTAGATTATATATTGTAACTATATTTATTGTAGGAAAAATATAACTGAGCGGGCATACATACCTGTTAGGATTAGGAGAGGAGAACCCAATATGCAGACCGGGAAGAGAGGAGGCAGAGACGGCAGGGTAACGTGGAATATATATAAGCTTTACTTGGGCGACGAAACGATACAAAACGGAACTTACAATGGCTCATCCGAGCTGGCTCTAATACAAAACAACACTGAATCACACGGGAAAACAAAGAGGAACGAAAACGGAATACATGAACTAAACGGAATACAAGAACTACTTACAACACTCAATAACATGAAGCAAGGCACGGGAGAGGAACGACGGGCAAAGAAACACGGAGGTAAGTGAGGGTAACAAGGAGGGTACTGGAGACAATGATGCCAGCAGGAAGTTATGACAAAGCCACACTTAAATACCAACACTAATTACAACGATCCACACCTGGCAGGGCCAAAACACAGAATCAATAACGCCAAACAAGACACAAAAAGCAACATCACACACAACAACCAGACAGGGAGACAACATCAAACAAAGACAGGGATGGCCCAAGATAATAAATAATTAGAGATTAAGTCTATAATCTTGAACAAACCAAGATGGCCGCCTGCACCATCAGGCTACTCTGGCCACTAGAGGGAGGTAGGGGACCAGGTAGGAGACCACTGTCAGGAGGGCGGAAATGTCCAATGTCATTATCATAACCGGCCCAGCAAGGACTGGGCCTGGGAACGTTACACATACCCTCATATCGCACCTTGTTGCCCATATGCGCATGTCCAAAGTTAATTATATTGTATATTGTTTACACTGCCTTTTTATTCCATTTACGTTTTTACTTCTCCACTGTACTATAATTCTGTGACCTGTACCTATATGTCTTCTACTACCTGTACCTCCCCTCCCCGCTCCCCCATGCTGCTATGATGCCTGAATTTCCCAAAGGGGATCAATAAAGGAATATCTTATCTTATCTTATTTTAAGTGCATCATTATAGCACTGGATACAAAACCGGTAGTCTCCAAGGCCCAGTAGTTCAACATTTTTTATCCCTATATCTGATCGGATCAGATTTGAATTTTGGGAAGTCCAAAACCAAAAAACAGGATTAGGATCACTTTGATATCCAATCAGATCAGGAAATCAAATCCAAGCTTTAATCTGGATCAAATCTTCAAAACTGGTAGTTCAAACCGACAACACAGGATTGGGATCAGTTTGATTTTATTGATCCTACCAGAGGGATGGATTACCAGAGCAAAATGTACTATACAATTTATGTAAAAATATGTTTCAATATAAATAAGATGGAAAAGTTTGCTAACTGAAATAATACACAATTTTTTGTCTTCGTGGCAAATCAATTTTATGTTAAATTTTTTTGTCATGTTTGTTGTGGCCTATTTTGTTTTCAACCAAATGTTGATGAGATAAATGTTTATGCTCATAAAAGTATCACAACAAAGATTGTCAATCACAAATGTAATTCTGTCATCTGTCATCACCTTCAGCAAACTAAAACCTCACTCAGCTCCTCAAAGCACGCCTGGATGATCCAGCTGCCTTTGAATTAATGTTTTTTTTTTGTTACCCTAGTGGGAGTATTTTTTTTATTACAATTCCATTATGATTTATGTCCTTTATGTATTTAAAAATGTAATTCGACATTATAGATGTCTCTGCAATGTGGTCTCTTGTCTTCCTTGTATTGTTTTTCATATCCACTAGATGGAGATCGGTAGGATTAAAGCACTGATATTCAGGATCTAGTAATCTTGAAAAGTCTGAATCTGGATCAGGGTGATCCTATCCTGGATGCGTGTGGCTTTTTCCAAATCCAACAGTGCAAAAATGCGGAAGCATTCGTCACCGCACGCCACTACGGTAAAGCGCCTTTCTTTTCAGGCCCGCTTTGGGAGCTGTCGCGCGGAAATAGGCTGTCTATTGCCATTCTCTTTGACAAACTCTAACCTTAACCAGCTCCTTAACAGCGCCTAAACTTAACCGTTCTAACCTTAACCAACTCCGAAACAATGCCTAACCTTAACCTTAACCTTAACCATGCCTAACCTTAACCATAGAAAGAATATTGCCATTCTCTTTGACAAACTCTAACCTTAACCAGCTCCTTAACAGCGCCTAAACTTAACCGTTCTAACCTTAACCAACTCCGAAACAATGCCTAACCTTAACCTTAACCTTAACCATGCCTAACCTTAACCGGCGAAAGAATACACGTTAAAAAAAAATCATGTTAAAAAAAATATATTTGACGGGATTCAAACTCACCAGCAACTAGCTGTAGGATCCACAGCCATGGCGTCTTGCCAATTGAGCTATTTCTGGATACTGAATTTGGGGCGGTGACTTATATATATTGTTAAGGCGGGATCTCATGCGCATGCGCGAGCACCTCGCGAGCACCTCGCGAGCACGCCGGCGCACGCACGCACCTGAGCGAGCACGCCGCCGCTGGGCGCTGCGTGAAGGAAAATGAAAGGCGCATTACCGCACGCCACTACGGTACCTCCGGTGACGAATGCGGAAGCATTTTTGCACAGTTGGATTTGGAAAAAGCAAAAGGCATCCTGGATTGCTTTGAAATACCGGGACAAAATCTGGCCGAATTGTCTGATCCTGGAATGGATTACAAAAAAATGGGATTTCAAAATCTGATCGGATCGGATCTGATTCAGATTAAACTACTTTGGAACTACTGGGCCCAGAGCATCATCCATCAGGTAAGCCAAGCACTCCTCTGTACAGTACGTGCGACCGTGTGTGTTTGTGTGTTGCATCGTGTATATGTTCATGTGTGTGTGTGTGTGTGTGTATTCATTACCCATAATGATGTGATGTACAGTATGAACTACATTAGGGTGAGTATTCTCCTTAATAGCTCAAGTGCACTCTCTATCTTACTGTACCAAACCCACTCCATCCATCTCTTTCTCTCTCATAACTCTCTCTTCTCTCTCTTGTCACTCTCTTCCCCTCTCTCTTCCTCTCTCTCTTCCTCTCTCCTCTCTCTCTCACTCACACTTCCTCCTTTCTATTCCTGTCCCTCCCTGCACCTGTAGTGACATCAAGAAACCTCTAAATCTTCACTCCAAGTATTTTAATATCAGCTCCTCTCTGTTCTCTCCCCATTAATTTCCCTAGAGGGCACTGTCCCTCTTATCTTATCTCTCCATCTCTCTTCCTCATCCCTCGTTCAGGGAAGGAAGAGTAATCAGATTCACGGGTCGATCTCCCTTGTAATGGAGCCCAACGAGGTGTTCCAGGAGATACCCAGTGAGCTACTGGCATTATTAGTTTCTTCAGTGAAACTGCTTCCTCCGCACTGGAGCCGTAATGGCTGCCATAAAACATCAGCCTATCAGGGCTAAAGAGCCAAAATGGTGGACTGTGGGCTGGTAAGCTCATAAAGCGTAGACTGTGGAAAGAGGTGACAGATTTGAGTGGACACAGGGGTCCATTCTGTGGTCAAGATGACATAATATGAATATATATATATAAATATATAAAGTCATTGTTAAATTTTACACTTTTAACCCTTGTGTGGTGTTTGTGTTTTTGTTACACACCCAATATTCGCGGGTCTGGTGGACCCACAACAGTATTGGATTGTAAAACAATAAAGCCATAATAATTCATGTCAAAATGCTTAACACTTTGGACGCCACAGCGATATGCGTGATGTGTTATTAGAAGGCCGATGCTCTAAAACAGGGGTCAGCAACCTTTTTGACATGGAGTGCCTGTTTGAAATATAGTTGTAACTAGTGTGCCTCAACAATATTCCATGCATCGTACATTTTTTTTCTCATAATCAGGTATTTTTAATGATAATTTTTACATTATTACATCATTACTGTTATTGTTATTATTAACAATATTATTATGATGGTTGTATCAACCCTAAATCTGAGTTGGGGGGGGGGGGGGAATGCAATGCAGACAAACAGCTGCATACAGTGCGACCATTTCACTCACATTTGCCCATTCATTTTTGGACACATCACACACCATCGGTGTGTGTACTGTACGTGTGTTGTCATAGCTCCACCTACAGGCCTAATGGAGAACACCAGGAGAACACCAGGATGTGAATGGAGGGTGAATGTGAGGTATATCGTGTAAATAAGTTTTGATTGATCGCAAGACTACACTGTAAAAAAATAAATAATAATAAGTTACCAGAACTTAAAAATATTGAGTTCAGTTACTGTGCATTAAGGTTTTCAGTTTTCAATCCATAATAAGTTAACAGAAAAATAAGTACACAACCACATTATTTCAACCTAATAAATCTATGTTTATTGTCATTGTTTTAAGAACACAAGTTGACTTGGTAATACTCACATTTTGAGAAAAAAATTGCTTTTAACACTTTGACTGCCATGAAACGTGTTTTGACGTCATTGCTGGCCATGCTCAAGTTGCCGGGGGACGCTGTACAGCGTCCTTATATCAATATTTCAAAAATCTGCGATCGGATTCATATGTCCCCTCCACTGGCCTGAGATCCACCAGCAGGACCCACTGAGCTCTCTGGCGGTTCAGGAGCGCTATCTGGTGGCCGATCGGCGCAATCGCTTTAACAGGAAGTGGCATAGAGGTTGTGCTACGTCCGTAGTACTTCCGGGTGCTCGCTATAGGTCCCGCGACTCTGGCTCGTCACGCTACACAGTGATCGATTGCCAATAACTCGATAAACAACATGATTTGGACGTATATACCATTATACAAGCTGGAGATGGACCGGGTAAATTTACATCCCATAATGATAAGATTTCAACTCTACGATGATCGCCCAACGGCGCGCGGAGACTGGGGTGAGTTTCAGCGTGTAACGTTACCATCTTCGATACTAACTGCTATTATCAACATTTGACCCACATTAGATGATTGGTATAACGCTGCCCACGGAATTATAAACGGCCCCTAGCCCATCCGGTCAACATCAGATGACGTGTAGTAACTTCTAGAAGTACGTCTAGTTGTAATTTTTTATATCGCGCTGATTGCCATAAAACTGTATTGCATCATCAATATAATGTATTTGGGGCTATAGATCACGTTCTGGAGAAAGCTGCAGAAAGAGATGAAAACATACTTATACATTAGACCATACTTTACTATGAATATGTGAATGAAAAAGTTTAACGTTGCTACACAATGAACAATACATATAGGACTTTGAATGGGCCCTAATAATGGCAATGTAGCAATAGAATTTAAAAAGTTATAGCCCTGCAAATAAGGGGACTTTCTCCATAGACAAATAGCGCTGGCAATCTATGGTATATCATGAATTTAACCTTAGGCAACCAAAGTGTTAACATGTGCAATGTTCAATGAAATAGAAAAATAAATAATAAAATTTGTTGATTAATCCCACTGGTCACAATGGTGACCGTAATAATGTTTTTGTTATAAGGCTCTGCAAATGTTACTGAATGATGTAGCAATGTATTTCCAGCTAAATTAAAATAATAAACAAATAAAGGGTCTCAATTAAATATGTGGTAGTAAAAAGAACCTGTGGGAGGATTTCAACAAGATAAATGCGATAACAGTGCAAAATATTTCACTATAATATTTCAAAGCAAAAAAAAATATATATATATAGCCTACTTATTTTTTTTTATTTTTTTTTGTAATGCTGCCCCCTGTGCCTATGAAAATGCCCCTGCGTGCCTAGGGTTGCCTACCCCTGCTCTAAAATATAGGAATACGTGGCAGTGTTTGCAGGGCTATAACTATATTCTATATTATAGCTATGGATACAATACTATGGCCTTTGACATTGACTATCTATCCTTCAATATGTGTTAAAGAAAAAAAAATGCATCCATACATTCCCGTTTTATACTGTGGTGAATATGACTATAGTTTTAGGCTGGAATGTACTAGGCTTGGTAGGTAGTCTAGGCTGGGATGTACTAGGCTTGTAGGATGTACTAGGCTTGTACTAGGATGTACTGGGCTGGGGTGCATTGGGCTCTGCTCGTCTGTCCTCAGCTCATCCATCACCTCCAAGTTGGTGAAGAAACTACCCATGTTGTGCTCATTAAAGCACTGTCATGTGCTTGTCACATGTGACAACCAACCCCAAAGAAAATGTGACGACCAACCCCCACTGGAATGTCTTGCTAGTATCACAACCATCTCAAAATGTGTTAGTTAGCCAACAACAATCTAAACTATAGCTTTCCCTTTGCACTTTTCTTTTTTTTTATCCACTTTTTCTCCTTATTTTTCTATTTTTCTCCCATCCCAATTTTGCCTTGCCAATTCTCCCTTCAATTCTCCCCTCCCCTGTCTTGAACGTTGCTAGACTATGCCTCCCACTGGTTGGCTGCAGTGAGGACAAAGCCTTTCATCACGTGTCCCCTCCGGTACACGAGGAGGTCGCCGTCGCATCTTTTCACCTGTACAGCGCGATCTCTCAGTGGCGAGGAGTAACGCGTGGGAGGCTCATGCTGCCCCCGTTACTTCCTGATTCTGCTGTACAGGCGCACTAACCGACCTGTAGGAGTCGCTGTCCACAACGTCCAATCCCCACCCACCAGCTTTCCCACCCCTAACACTGCCAATTGTGTTAGTATGAATGACCAGCCAAGCTGGTAGCAACGCAGAGAGCTGGGCTCAAACCCAGCATCTCCTGCGTTAGTGGCGAGCGCCTTGCCCACTGCACCACTTAGCCGCCCCTCCCTTCACACTTTTTAAGGGTAACAATTAGGGGTGTAACGGTACGTGTATTCGTCCCGTGAATTTACGGTACGGCCGTCACGGTGCGGTACGCGCAGCCATACGGAGAATACGCCCCACAGCGCAAACACACCCACATGAAGGCACTCACGAGGTCCGTGCAGGAACAGCGCGCGGCACACGAGTCCCCGACTTCAGTTCAGAGCGGCGAAAGTGCACAGAGAAAGGCACATTTACATTGGAACAGCTGCGTTTTCTTGTTCGCCCAATAACGTTAACCAAATGAAACCAATGGAAAGAAACACACACGCGTCGCCGACACACACACACGCGCCAACAAACACATCAACATTCTCCCCAGCCGGACTCACAGGCACAGCTCATCAAATAAAAAAAATCATCTGAGCTCCACTGTGTTTAAATCCAAATAATCTTCTGCCATTGTTGTAATATGTCATCTGTTCTCTAGTATTCAGTCTCGTCGTGAAGTTACATTCTCTCTAGAAGTGAAAGTGAAACTTAGCAAGGATAAGTTGTTATAGGGGCAGTAGGCAAGTGGATGCCTGAACACAGATTGACACCAGTATCACTGACTACCACAGCAAGCCTATAGAAAATTATTCTATTTAATAATAATTATTATAATAATTATCATAAATATAATATATAAATAAAAAAAGAAAATAAAAAAAATATTAATAATAATTATTATGAATATTTTTTTTCTGTTGTACCGAACTCGTACCGAACCGTGACCCCAATACCGATGTACGTACCGAACCGTGGCTTCTGTGTACCGTTACACCCCTAGTAACAATTGTTTCATTATAAACCTATTGTGTAAAAGCCTAGAAGACAAATTTTGAGATCGCTACCTGTTGAGTGGATCAGCATGGTGCAATGCCGAACCTCTGTAGCTGTTTTATATACAGCACATATCGCCACTGTCGCGATATGTGCCAGAGAGCACCAAGGTTCAGAGGCTCCAGAACGGAGCCGGAGCTTGAACCGGAGCCCTGCCGGTGTGAAAGTACCTTAAGTGGCATCATCTTGTGTGCAGGTTGAATTGAAGCTCATGTGGCTACTTTGTCCTTGAAATAGAATGAATAGGTCTATGCTGCTGGAGAGGTGAAAGAATAGAGAACAACACCTACAAGCCCATCAGATATAAAGGCTGTTGGAAACACTTAAATATTCTAAAAGTCTAAAGCTTAATAAATAAATAAATACACATGTAGGCATGTGCATTTGCAGGCATGTCTGATTAGCATTAGCTTCAAATGCGCAAAGGGCCGGATGTTGTTCGTTCAGCCCACGCACACCACTGAGAGATTGCCTGTAATTTAGCATAGCCTCATAGTATGGTGAATGCAAACGACAAGCCAGATCTAGAAGACCTTGAGATTGCTCAGAGTGCAAGTCACTGTCTTTGCGACCGATGTTCACGGTTGTTGTTGTTGTTCATTTGTTATTACTGGCATGTTCTTCATCTCAAGAAGTTGTGTGTCTCCTAACCCCACGCCCACCGTGGGCTGTTTTTTTCACAATCTAATATAATTGTTTCTTTTTTCTTTTTCTTTTTTTTAACAAGTCGATTATTAATTTGAATATAGATTATTCGTTGACACCCCTACTTAACAGTAACTGCACACTACATCACCCCTGAGTGGAACATGGAAAGCCAAACTTTCCCCCACTGTACCAAAAACGTGGCTTCAAAACCGAGGTACGTACCAAACCATGGTTTTTGTGTAGCGTTACACCCCTAATATATCTGTAATGGAAAAGTGCGGAGAACGTAGGAATACAATATATAGATCAACAAGGACCGGGTCTAATGAGTGCAAGATTAATTTAATGCCAACCTCTTAACGTGCAACGGCCCGGTAAGGCTGAGCCCGAACGTTTGAACGTTTGTTCGTTACGCTGGCGTTCGGATTTTAATTAATGGGTTCGAACCTTCAAAAAAATAAAAAGATTTAAAACGAGGCGCGCGAGTCGAGTCGAGGTGAGGAGGCGCGCGTCACCACTCGGCTCAATTATTCATAGCAGCTGTAACGGCAAGAAGTGGGAAGAAGTCACCTGTGTGGAAACACTTTAAATTAGCGGAGGATAAAGGAAAGGCTGTGTGGCAAATGTGCGACAAGCACTTGGCATTCCACCGTGGCACATCAAATCTGGCTGCTCATTTAAAAAATGTAAGTATTGGGCACTAATTAGAAGTATCGCCATTCGCCATTCCCCATGTGCAGGCTGCTGCGCGATGCCCTGTTGGCCTCAAATAAATGTAATAAGAACAAAATGATATTTAAGCATTACATCACGCGCAGGAGTGGTTTGTGAACAATAAACCATGCCTAGGGGTGGTCGTTAGGCCCGAGGCGCAGCCGAGGGTCGTTAGACCCCCCTAGGCATGGTTTATTGTTCACAAATCACGACTGCAAGTGGTGTAATGCTTTTATACAACTGCCACATTCATCCAACCTTATTGCTATACAATAAACACACATTAACACTTTGATCGCCATGGTTAAATTCATAATTTACCATCCCTCGCCATCTCTATTTGTCTATGGAGAAGTTCCCCTTCTTTGCAGGGCTATAACTTTTTAAATTGTATTGCTAAATTGACATTATTATGGCCCATTCAATGTCCTATATCTATTGTTCAGGGTGTAGCAACGTTATACTTTTTCATTCACATATTCATACTAAAATACGGTCTAAAGTATAAGTATGTTTTTATCGTTTTCTGCAGCTTTCTCCAGAACGTGATTTATAGCTCCAAATGCATTATATTGATGATGAAATACAGTTTGATAGCAATCGGCGCAAGATAAAAAATTTCAACTGGACGTGGTTCTAGAAGTTACTACGTATCATCTGATGTTGACCGGATGGGCGGGGGGTCGTTTATAATTCCGTGGGCAACGTTATATCATTCATCTAGTGTGGGTGATATGATCATCAGAGCAGTTAGTAAAGAACACGTTGGAAAATAACGCTGGATCTTACCGTATCTTCCTCGCGCCGTTGGGCGATGAGCGTGGAGCAGAGATATTCCTATTATGGGATGTATAAATACCCGATCCATCTCCAGGTTGTATAATAGTATATACGTCCAAATCATGTTGTTTGTCGAGTTATTTGCACCGATCGGTGTTCACTGTGTCAAGATGGAGTCTTGCTAATGATAGCAAGTGCCCGGACGAAATATGGGTGAGCACCACTTCATCCACATGACTTCCTGTTGGGCGATCTGCCGATCGGCCACCAGATGGCGCTCTTGAACCGTTAGAGAGTTGAGTGGAGCTCAGCAGTATATCTCAGGTCCCCGGAGGAGAAATATGATTTCGATCACAGATTTTTGAAATATTGATATCAAAGACGTGTTACGGCGTCTTCGGCAGAATGAGCATGGCGGGCAATGACGAGTTTCGGCGTTTCCGGCGATTAAAGTGTTAATCGAAGATTTATTGAAAAAACCATCCGCCAGAAAAAGTTGTTCCCACAACAACAAAAAGGACAATTTGCCTCCATGTGGAAGCAGCTCGGAAGTGCATCTAACCAACTAACACATCCAACTGTGTGTTGTTGGAATGATTGAGAGAAGTTTCCTCATGTGGAAGCAGCTTGGAAGTGCATCCAACCAACTAACACATCCAACTGTGTGTTATTGGAATGATTGAGAGAAGTTGCCTCATGTGGAAGCAGCTCGGAACATTTTATCACCAGATGCAGAATGGGTACAATACAGTACGGCTCAATACACACAATTGTTAAGGGTATGCAGACCTACTTTCTATAGAACTTCATTCTTAGATGCTTCTATAGAAAGTAGGTAAAACAAATTAAAAAGTTTTCTTTGCCCTATAGGAAAAAAAAAGTTTTCTTCGCACTATTTTTTTATTTATTTTTTTAAACCTACTTTAGAGGGCCTAAACTTAACCAGTTGGAAACCAGGCGTACAGTAATAAAATTAGCAATCAACCAATCAATCAATTCAATAGACCATGCTCACTTAAAACAGCGCAGCACGGGGAGCTCCAGTAGCTCACCGCGTACCTCGAACGCTATTTCGGCGTCGGGGACAACCGTGCGCGTCACGGATCTGGGGTAGCGAGTTCGACTCCCGGACAAGCCGTACTTTGTCAGAGTGTCTTTCCCCCCATCTATACCCCCATTCAACCTGTTTCTGTCGGTCATACTTGACCAGGAAAAAGCGATAAACGCGAAAAGAACCAGCTGACTGGTCAAAGTAAAAAAAAAAAAAAAAAAAAAAAAAACAGCGCAGCACTCAGCTGCTTCTCTCTCAGTCTGACTCTCCCCCGCCGTTGCAGACAGGAGTGTGTGTGTGGTGTGTGTGTGTGTGTGTGTGTGTGTGTGTGTGTGGGGGGGGGGGTGGGGGGGGGTGGGGGTGGGTGGGTACGCCAGCGTCGGACAGTGTGAGAGTGAGCGCTGCAGTCAGTAGGAAGGAAGAAGAAATTTAAAATAAAATTGCAAATAATCAATCAATCAATCCGTGATTTTTTTTTTGTTCTACAATGACTCATGACCCATCAATTACATCATCCAACATTGTTTAAAGAACTAAGACATTCGCTGTGACAGAATTGCTTTATATTTAGTCGTTATGATGCTATCAACATATCCATTTGTTAAGGATTATTGTCCGCCATCTTGTTTTTCCCGACGGAGTGATCCGGCGGAGTGATGTGATTCGGTTGTGGGCGGGTCCTGGGACCAGGAGCGTGGATTGAGCCCTATACATACGTGTAAATGGACTGTTTCAGCCAATCAGAATCGAGAAATTTGCATGCCGTTGTATAAAGGCTAATAATAATAACAAATTCATTATTTTAGGTACATAAACTGCATCTGGACGGCGGGCCCACCTCCTCAACCACGCAGACACTACTGCAATTTGATAATAAACCAATGAGCGAGAAGAGAAAGAAGGAGTTATTCGACTCCATTGTGGACTTCATTGCTTTTTGGACATCATCAGACAGTCAGTACTGGATCTAACTAAATGGATTTATGGATTGGATACACATTTATGGAAAGTTCAAGCCCGTCAGACCAGAAAGCTTCTGGGAGAAATGCGACGGCTATTCCAATTCATACAGCGATGTTCTACCGGGCCGGTGGCAAAAAGTGAGTCTGCGTTATATGATATTATGTCTGACTGCTGCTGTCGGACCGCGATACGGGTCATCTTTTCCCTTTATTTTCTTCTGAGTGCTTTGTTTACATGTTTACATGAACAGCCACCACTATAAATAACTTTCTTTTTCACCGATAGACTATGCAACGCCGTCCCCCGTAGGATCTATAATGATAAAATGAATTAATAAAAAAACGAACGTTCGAACGTCTGTTCGAAAAACCCTGGTGAACTCCGAACCCTCTTTAGGACGATTTGCCCACCGGCACGACAGGCCACTTTGCCAACCTCTAGCGGCTCGGGTGTGAAATATTTTTAATACAATAGAGAATTAAAGCCCTATTTGTTGCCATTTCAGGCGACAAAATCTGTTCAGGGGTTCTCGAGTTACATGCCGATATGTGAGGCGTGCGCCAAAGTACACGGCAGACTTTTTTATTTTTTTTTACCACCGTGACTCCCAGGGCTCTAGCTCCGTCAATCATTTGGCGATCTCGACAATTATTGGACAGGGTTGTAGCCAATGAGAGTGGCTTTCCAATGATACCCCACGTGGCGATCTGCGAATCAGGGATCTAGGTGAAGAGTCACGAGCGATAACAGGAAGAGAAACAAACGCTGAATGCATTGGAGTCAATGAGAAAACTGAAACCTGCAGAGCTTTTTTTTCTTTTTTGACCAAAATTTCTCCTAATCACTCATTTCTAGGGGTGTAAAGGTACACGTATCCGTACCAAACCGTACCAAACCGTTCAGTATGGCTGTGTACCGAACGAATAAAACGGTATGTTAACCACTAACAACCGCCCACCGGGGGCTGTTTTTTTCACAATCTAATATAATTATTTAAAAAAGAAATTATTTAACAAATCTATTATTAATTTCAATATAGAATATTCGTTGACAGCCCTACAAGTACAATTAGTTACTGCACACTACATCACCCCTGAGTGGAACATGGAAAGCCAAACTTTCCCCCACTGTACCGTACGTACCGAACCGTGGTTTTTGTGTACCGTTACACCCCTACTCATTTCTGAACGGATTTTTATGAAATTTGGTCATGTACTACATAAGACTTCAGGCTATGAACCCAGGGTGTTTTAGCTCATACAATTTTTTGGGAAATACTATATTTGGATATTGCAACTACTACAGAAAAACATGAGTAACAAGTTTTTCTACAACTCAAGTTCAGACCTATGTTACTCTATTTCATTAGCACTAAAAGTAGTTTTTCTTTTTGGCAGTGTTAGCGGGTGGGAAACCCGGCGAGGGTGGGTCCTGGTCATTGTAAACAGCGACCCCTACAGTTCGGTCGGGGCGCCTGCACAGCAAGGGAAGGATCTAGGAGAGGTAGTGTGACCTTCCACACATAAGTTATAAGTTTATTTGGATCCCCATTAGCCACAGCAGTGCTGGGGCTATTCTTCCTGGGGTCCGACCATAACACATAAAATACAGTTACAGACTTATACACTCACAACATTTACATGTCATACAGACAATTAAAACAACAATAAAAACCCTAATCAAATTCATAATACAATACAACAATATATACGCCTTATGAATTCATAATACAATACAATAATACCTACTCATAATTAATTCATAATACAATACAGCATGATATACTATTTAGCTTTTACATACATTATCTATGTTATATCAGCCAATTATACAATATTTTAATAATATATCCCTATCAGACACATGCCTTTTCATCCATATATGGGCGTTTATTTGATTTTGGGCACTTTTGGGAAAATCTATTTATCAAAAATAAAATTGCATAAAACCTTAAATGATCAATTAAGCTTTATAGTCATTTTGTCAGGAATCATAATATGAACATTGTTGTAAACATCACTTTATGGAATTTAATATATTTAACACTTTTCCTAGAATGTCAGAGAACATTGTCATTACCATCACGTTACCAAATAACTCTTTAAAATGTAAAAGAAAAGGTAAAACATTTGTGCTTTTAAGGCATTTATGTAACATTATACCTTACTTCTTATGTATTAGTGGTTTGAAATATTTTACTTGAATTTAAACATGCTTTAGATCTTTAGATATGCAGCCTTTTAAATATATTGCTAGATCCTGTCAAGAAAGATACAATTACTACAACAACAGGTCCATGATTCTTGTTTTTCATACATAAAATGTTAATGGGGGCTTGTAATATAGGAAAACATGTAGGAAAATGTCAGATTTAAACTATTTGTTACAAATTTGTTAAGAAATATGTCATGTGTTGGTAATGACGTACTGTTGTGGTAATGACGAAATGTGATGGGAATGACATTTAGATAGATTTATTGAATTCATTCATGGATACAGTAACACAACATCAGAATCATAGGTATTATCAACAACTGTTACAACAGGATAGGAACATCTAAGAAACCATCTAAAAAAAACACTGACAACCTTTATGGTTTCAAACAACATACTTTAACAGTAAGAGGTTTGTTCTTTTAACATGCCTACATCTTCTTCTCCATGAGGGAGCATACTTGTTTCCAGACAGAGGCATTGAGCATCATATGTCTTTTAGTAATCAGTTGGGGCTCTGGGACCAGCACAATTTCCATTCTATACCATATTAGGGGAGAACGGGGGACGTTGTCACACTTTTTACTCTAGTGTGAATTGCTCATAATCAAAACATCTTTCAATAGTCATTCCTACATTAAATTGAAGCTTAAGATGTTGGCTTGAAATGTGTATCCCTCTCATTTTCCAAAGTATTGTAACAAAGAGTTAATCACCTATCAAAGACACTCTGACACATTGTGACAACCAACCCCATCATGGCGATGGTTGTCACACACTATGGGGTTGGTTGTCACCATGTGTTTTAAAACTTTTAATGGGAAAATCTTAAAAAGAAGACAAGATTTAGATTTCAGATAATGATTGAAGAAGTGCGTCTTTAGTCGACGGCGAAAGATTGGATGGGTTTCGGCTGTCCTAACTGGGGTGGGTAGTTCATTCCAACATTGTGGGGCAAGGACTGAGAATAGACAAGAAGGCAGAACTAAATTTGAAAGTTTAATTGCATTGACAAGTTGACAAATACATAACTTAATGCATCTTAATGAACATAAACAGGAAACACATCTTTAGGCCATCCTATATAACAAAATAAGAACACAATAAATCGGCCTAACAATAATAGCCTACACAACATGTCTAGTAAAGTACCTGCACAGCAGGATGTCTGGCAACACCACATTAGAATAGTATACACAAATATACTAGTATAATATAATAGTATACCCAAAAATCCCCAAATATCGGTTATCGAATATCGATAATATAACAACCAAATATCAGTTATTCGATAGTTGCCCTTTATCTGGCACTATTTAAAAGTTTCACTGAGATCGGAATAAAGGAGTTTTTAAACCTATTTAGTCTAGACTAGAGCGTGGAACTCTAAACCTTCTCCCATAGGGCAGTAGCTCATACTCGGCATGTAAGACATGGGAGGGGTCCGAGACTACTCTATTGGCTTGCCTTAGAGTAGCCTGTTAAAAAATAGACTGCAGGGATGGGTGACCTTTCACCCCTATGATCTTCCATGCAGTCTGCATCAGACGGACCAGTTTGGACTTTAATTGTACAGACAGGTTACCAAACCAAGCTGTAATACCGTATCTGATGAGACTCTCTAATACAGATTGGTAGAAAAGTAACACATTTTTTTTATCTACACCATGAACTCTAAGGCGACGTAGAAAGTGCAGTCGTTGTTGTACTCTGCTACACAGGCTATCTACATGGGTGTTCCAGGTTAGTGTGTTATCGACAAAAATCACAAGATATTTATATGAAGAGACCGGCGAGATGGACTGTGTGTGGATGGGGTCAAACACCATCTCCTCAGTCTTAACTGATTGAAAATGTTATTAACAGATTGCAGAATGGGTACAATACAGTAAGGCTCAATACACACAATTGTTAAGGGGATGCAGACCAGAGAAAGACTTTCGTCTTGTTTACACCAGGTCCCCCATTTTCTATTTATAATGAATTGTAAGTAGGGTGCAACTAGCACTGTGCAATCCATTCTTTGTGGATCTAGCCCTTAATGTTGCTAGTCTTTAGCACTTTGTGATGGAGCAGTTTGTCAGCCATCAGTTGAGTGTTTGCATGTGTCCCTATCACGGACGGTTGGCCTCACTATCCAAAATGGGCAGGTTTTCCATAACTTACTATAGGAAATCTTGAGCTGTGGATGTTCATTCTTGAATTTCCGCCAAAGACTGTACGTTTCATTCAGAAAGCGCTTTTGCATTTTCACTTTCTTCTGCGTCAATGTGTCTCTCTTCCCTGTTGTTGCCCGTGAGTTATCATCACGTTCCAGAAACTCTTTGACTTTTGTCCTGGTAGAGAGAGGCAATGCATTTGCATGTTTCTTCTGAAGTCCAGTTCCTCTTCTGTATTTCCGCATCATCTTTGCAGAGAATCCAAGTTCCTTTTGAGCCAGATACACCAACTTGTACTTTTTCAGAATTCCCCCCCTTAGAATCTTTGAAATTACTTGCTTCTCTTTAGTGTTGGTGTCTCTCAGCTCTGACACTAGAGTATTGTGGAACAATATAGTGTCTTCCTGAGATCACATTTCTTTGACTTCATTTGTTGTTTTGATTTTGATCGTGGCGATTCTTGTGGTTTGAGCTTATTTGACAGTCTTTCATATCGTTTTTTATATTTCTCCATATTTCGTTTTGCTCTCTCCAACATCAGGTTGGCTTCACACAGATCTCTGTAGACTTTACTTCTGTTTCTGTTCACCTTTTTTCGTCCTCTTTGTTGTGGGGTTTCTTGTGGTGTAGGCTGATTGGGACTTTCACATCTGGCAATAGGGACAGGGACAGCATTGTGTTGCTCAGGTTGTTGTGTTGGTGACACTGGTGGCCTATTCACTGTTAGGTAGTCATCCATATTTCATATTTGCTTATCGTTTGTTCTTTTGTTTCTTTGATTGATTCGCCATTTATGCCTTTTATATCTTTGTGTGCATTTGGGCAGCTGAGATATGCATTGCAGCTTACCCGTCTCTTTTCTCTTTTTATACCGCTCTTTTTCTTTTTGAAAGTATCTTTGATATTGTTCTGGATCATCTTTAAGTCTGTCTCTGTATGATTTTGACCTTTGGCCTGTTGATTTAGGTGCCATGGTGAAGACACTAGCATAAACAAATACAAAAACCAATAAATAAATAAATAAATAACAATAAATATCAGTTATAAATGAGACACAACATATATTTACATATACATATACATACAAGTAATGTTATCAAAAAAAAAAGCTATAAACGGATATCTTTGTCATTACCACCACACGTTGTCATTACCACCACACTTCATTGTGTGGCGGTAATGACCGTGATGGTAATGACATTTTCTTACTTTTAAGCTAACAGCTAGCATAACATCAAACTTGCTTATATACAATTCTTAGCTAGCTAGCAATGTACTCAATGTACCTACAAATATGAAGAAGTTTGACTAAGATTCAAAAGCATTATCAAATTATAGTGTGTTTGGTAATGACACACAATAAACATATTCTGTAGTATGAGTAAGTAAATGTGAAAATATCTTACATTCCTGGTGATCAAAATGTAAGTCTTTCACTCTGACAGCCATGTGCTCCACTGTCACTACAGGTTGTAATGGGTACCAAAGCAAGGGGCGTAGCCAACACTTCATTGTATTGCAAATAGTTCAACGTGATGGTAATGACACAGATATTAAGGGACAAACCTATTTTGATATTTTTTTTTTCACATATTGTACTTAAGTTAAATATTTGGCAGAGAATCATTGATTCAAATGTAGTTATAGTAATATATACCTAAAAGTATTCTTTTTTAATAGTTTTTTCTAGAGAAATACAAGACCAAACGTTAAAACTCTGGATTGGGACAAGGTGAAAATGGTCAAATTCCAACATTAAACAACAAAAAATAAGATAAACAATTTATGTTTTAAATTGAATAATTAAGTCTAGGTAAGTAATTAATTATACTAATCAATGATAGCATAAAGAATCTGGAAATATTTTTTTTTCTTTCAAATATATCCCAGGGACATGAAAATGCCCAAAATCAAATAATCACCCATATACCTATCTCTTTATCAGACACATACATTTTCATTTACGTACACACTATCCAGGTGAAAAGAAGCGGTGGGCTGGGTACACATGTGTCGGAGGAAGCATGTGATAGTCTCCGCCCTCCCGGACCGATGGTAGGGGGTAGAGCACGCAACGACCAGGAAGGTGATTGGGAATTGGCATAACGACTAACATTGGGAGGGGAGAAAAACGGAAAAAGAAGGGGGGAAAAGATAATAATAATTAAAAAAAATAAGTGATCTTTCTTTATTGTATCAGAAATCTCAGAGTGTTATCTTTCAAAAGAGACCATGCTTATGCATGTGCTATAAGTATAAAGTATATTATTTTGGTTTGCAAGAAAAGTATGCACGCCTCAAAAACGAAAACAAAAATGGCCACTTTTCGGGGCACCACTTTGAGTGCCACGCTGTTTGGTTAATTTACCTTTAGAATGCCAGCCTTTCTAGTCGGTTCCGTGGTCGTTTCACTATGTTTGCGAAGGTGTGTTTGTGTTCTGTATTATAGCTGTAGAGACACGGTGTGGCCCATTTTGACAAACATTACTTGTAGTCCAGCATGGGAATAATAGTTTGTTTCCACACGCTGTAGTTTGTAGTTTATTACACGCTAAACATTGCGCATTTCCAAGATAATACACAATTTTTTCATAGATCGCAAGATAAAACGCATTATGTGCAATAAGCCCAAACTGTTCTGGCTGATCCCCTGAAACCCAGAATACTCCCAAATCACAGGTATATGACTTGTATATATGTATCATCACAAAATCATCAAGGAGGGGGGGGTCGTTATAAAATGATCGCGTTGATCGCGTTTGCCAAGCATGTTTTTTGTCTGGTGAAACCAGGGGCGTTGCTGGGGGGGGGGGGGGGGTAGCTTAGGATGATTCCAAGGGCCCAACACTGGGGGGGGCCCAAATTTTATTTTTTTTTTATTTTTTTTATTTTTTTTATATTATTGATGCTCTCATTGATACTATGTTTGTTTCTGAAGTGTGTGTGTGTGTGTGTGTGTGTGTGTGTGTGTGTGTGTGTGTGTGTGTGTGTGTGTGTGTGTGTGTGTGTGTGTGTGTGTGTGTGTGTGTGTGTGTGTGTGTGTGTGTGTGTGTGTGTGTGTGTGTGTGTGTGTGTGTGTGTGTGTGTGTGTGTGTGTGTGTGTGTGTGTGTGTGTGTGTGTGTGTGTGTGTGTGTGTGTGTGTGTGTGTGTGTGTGTGTGTGTGTGTGTGTGTGTGTGTGTGTGCGTGCGTGCGTGCGTGCGTGCGTGCGTGCGTGCGTGCGTGCGTGCGTGCGTGCGTGCGTGCGTGCGTGCGTGCGTGTGTGTGTGTGTGTGTGTGTGAGATATATAGAGAGAGAGGGGGGGCTTTGGTAGACTATTGCATTGGTCCATTCATTGAAGATGAACGCAATGCAACATCCTTTACTAGGCTCACCCACCAACAGTGCAGGTGCTGAACTGCTGATCCGAATGTATAGGTAAAAACGATATTATGCGTTTTCATCAATAAAAAAATTGCCAAAAAAAATTTGATTAAAATAATGGAAAGAAAATGTATAGAAGTAAAAATAAAAGTAAAAGAAAAATTCAGGCAAAAGCCTTGTTAAAAAGAAATGTTTTTAGGCCTATTTTAAAAGCCTCGACGGACTGTGGTGCTCTCAGGTGGATGGGGAGAGCATTCCACAGTCTGGGTGCGGCAGAGCAGAAGGCTCGATCGCCCATGGTGTGCAGCTTAGTCCTGGGGGCTTTGAGGAGGTAGGCTGTGCCGGAGCGGAGGGAGCGTGAGGAGGACTGGGGGGTGAGAAGTTCCTTGAGGTAGGCAGGGGGGCAGGTATAGAGTGGGGCCCGTCTAATCCCAATGGCCCCGAATGTGTTAACGGTCGGTTAAGATTCCCTCCACTAGGTTCTTATAAAACGTTTCCATAATTGGCTTACTCACACAAAGGTTGTTGAAAAGGTGGAGGTGTTGATTGCATGATTTAAATATGTGGTTGACTGGTCGTATTCTTATTAAAGTTAACATCACTATCAATGTACGTGCCAATCAATGTACGTGGCAAACACCTCCGCGGCAGACGTCTCCAAAATTGGGCAAATCACACCGAAGCAATCTGGATGGACGGATAGATAGCGTCCTTCAGATGAGACGCTACCGAGGTCCTGACTGAATCTCGTCGTTAAAGAACCCAGGACGCCTATCGTAAAGAGTAGGGGGTTCCCCGACGTTCCTGGCCAAATTCCCAATCAGGTCTCTGACATCAAGGCCACCTAATCATCCCTCCCCCCTTAATTGGCTGATATCAATCCCTGTCTCCTGAGCCGTTCAGCCATTGTGTAGTGTGATGTGTGCCTGGTGCCAGTGTATGGCAGCCATTGAGCCTGGTTGGGTCTTACCAGTGGTGGTAAAGGAGGCTAATTACACCCTACATTGTGAGGAGCGCTTTGAGTGTCTATAGCGCTATATAAATGTAATGATCATTCATTCACTCCAGGTAAGAGTTATGCTTTTGGAATTTTGGGTTAACTATCCCTTTAAGTGAGCGAGATGGAAAATGAAACTATCCTACCAAAGTGAAATATTGCCTTAATATGCTGTTCTATCATCATAAAAACAGTCTTCTCTGACCCATGAGAATTAACACAGGCTCTTAAATCACAAGCAGCTGTGTTATGCTACACGTTACATATCAAGGTGATCTAAAGTTTCTCTCAGATTTGTTCCACACATTTTGTTCCTCTGATGGTGTGTCGTGAGACAATACGTGAGAGCGTGCCTATGTATGTTCCTACAGCCCTATGTTCCCACAGCCCTATGTTCCCACAGCCCTATATTCCCACAGCCCTATGTTCCCACAGCCCTATGTTCCCACAGCCCTATGTTCCCACAGCCCTATGTTCTTACTGCCCTATGTTCCCACAGCCCTATGTTCTTACTGCCCTATGTTCTTACTGCCCTATGTTCTTACAGCCCTATGTTCCCACAGCCCTATGTTCCCACAGCCCTATGTTCCCACAGCCCTATGTTCTTACTGCCCTATGTTCTTACAGCCCTATGTTCCCCCAGCCCTATGTTCCCACAGCCCTATGTTCTTACTGCCCTATGTTCTTACAGCCCTATGTTCCCACAGCCCTATGTTCTTACTGCTCTATGTTCCTACTGCCCTATGTTCCCACAGCCCTATGTTCTTACAGCCCTATGTTCTTACTGCCCTATGTTCCCACAGCCTTATGTTCTTACTGCCCTATGTTCTTACAGCCCTATGTTCCCACAGCCTTATGTTCTTACAGCCCTATGTTCTTACAGCCCTATGTTCCCACAGCCCTATGTTCCCACAGCCCTATGTTCCCACAGCCCTATGTTCTTACAGCCCTATGTTCCCACAGCCCTATGTTCCCACAGCCCTATGTTCTTACAGCCCTATGTTCCCACAGCCCTATGTTCTTACTGCCCTATGTTCTTACTGCGCTATGTTCTTACTGCCCTATGTTCTTACTGCCCTATGTTCCCACAGCCCTATGTTCTTACAGCCCTATGTTCCCACAGCCCTATGTTCTTACAGCCCTATGTTCCCACAGCCCTATGTTCTTACTGCCCTATGTTCCCACAGCCCTATGTTCCCACAGCCCTATGTTCTTACTGCCCTATGTTCTTACTGCGCTATGTTCTTACTGCCCTATGTTCTTACAGCCCTATGTTCTTACTGCCCTATGTTCTAACAGCCCTATGTTCTTACAGCCCTATGTTCCCACAGCCCTATGTTCCCACAGCCCTATGTTCTTACTGCGCTATGTTCTTACTGCCCTATGTTCTTACAGCCCTATGTTCTTACTGCCCTATGTTCTTACAGCCCTATGTTCTTACAGCCCTATGTTCCCACAGCCCTATGTTCCCACAGCCCTATGTTCTTACAGCCCTATGTTCATACAGCCCTATGTTCCCACAGCCCTATGTTCTTACAGCCCTATGTTCCCACAGCCCTATGTTCTTACAGCCCTATGTTCCCACAGCCCTATGTTCTTACAGCCCTATGTTCTTACAGCCCTATGTTCCCACAGCCCTATGTTCTTACTGCCCTATGTTCCCACAGCCCTATGTTCTTACAGCCCTATGTTCCCACAGCCCTATGTTCTTACAGCCCTATGTTCCCACAGCCCTATGTTCTTACAGCCCTATGTTCCCACAGCCCTATGTTCTTACAGCCCTATGTTCCCACAGCCCTATGTTCCCACAGCCCTATGTTCTTACTGCCCTATGTTCCCACAGCCCTATGTTCTTACTGCCCTATGTTCCCACAGCTCTATGTTCCCACAGCCCTATGTTCTTACAGCCCTATGTTCCCACAGCCCTATGTTCTTACAGCCCTATGTTCCCACAGCCCTATGTTCTTACAGCCCTATGTTCCCACAGCCCTATGTTCCCACAGCCCTATGTTCTTACTGCCCTATGTTCTTACTGCCCTATGTTCCCACAGCCCTATGTTCCCACAGCCCTATGTTCCCACAGCCCTATGTTCCCACACCCCTATGTTCCTAGAGCCCTATGTTCTTACTGCCCTATTACAGCCATATGGCTGTGGGAACATAGGGCTGTAAGAACATAGGGCTGTGGGAACATAGGGCTGTAAGAACATAGGGCTGTAAGAACATAGGGCTGTGGGAACATAGGGCTGTAAGAACATAGGGCTGTGGGAACATAGGGCTGTAAGAACATAGGGCTGTAAGAACATAGGGCTCTGGGAACATAGGGCTGTGGGACCATTGGGCTGTGGGACCATTGGGCTGACCCCCAATACGGCCATAGCCAGCGAGCAATAACACTGCATACCGGCGGGACAAGTAGAATGAATTGTTTACGAAAGCTCACACAATACAATATGGTTGGTTATGAAAGCGGTCCAGAACGTCCGGAGCCGGGGGGTCTGAGACATGGTCAGCGGTGATGTTTGTGTGTTGAGAGTTGAGGTTGTGTTGGTTCAGGCTGCTCTAGGATCTGCCGTTCAACTTCCTGTTCTCGGCTTCCGTTTCAGCCTTGTTGTCATGGTTACTCTGCAGCAGCCACTTCCTCTTGTGGCCCAGACAACTTTCGTACACAGCATCCTGTGTGCGTGTGTGTGTGTGAGAGAGAGAGAGAGAGAGAGAGAGAGAGAGAGAGAGAGAGAGAGAGAGAGAGAGAGAGAGAGAGAGAGAGAGAGAGATAGAGAGAGAGAGAGAGAGGGAGGGGGAGAGAGAGAGAGAGAGAGAGAGAGAGAGAGAGAGAGAGAGAGAGAGAGAGAGAGAGAGAGAGAGAGAGAGAGAGAGAGAGAGAAGGCACATGCTCAAATGAAACTTGATAGACAAGGTCCTGGACCTAGACCATTCTCTTTTATGGTGAAAACATCAACCCTGCATTAACACTTTCAGAGCCCAAGCTTAATTCCTTTTTACCTCCTTGAATGCCCAGCACCACTTCAATGTTAATGTTAATATCGCCTTTTAAATTGTGTCTAATCTGCCCGTCGCTTATCAAAGACTCATTTTCCAGTCAACATTGTTGTAGCAGATTGTTTTTGTATCGCTTAATTTCCGTTTTCTAGCATTTTGAAAATAACTAGTTTTCACGGAAAAAAGAAGACATTCCATGATAATCGCCCTTTACTGGAATATTCTAGAACGTTGTAATTTTTCGGCCTATTTATGAATCGTTTTCGAATAAACGCTAGATTATCGATAGTATTATGTGTACGCATGCACGCTCTGGCCGCGAGCTGAAAATCGATTCTCCTATTTCCTGACCGCTCGCACAGTCAATCAGCCATATCACATAATCACATAAAAGCTTATATCTCCGTGAAAACGAGTCTGATTATCCTAAGACTGGTAACATAGATTCCTTACCTGAGATCAGATGGTATCCAAATGGATTATTCCAATTCCTGATCGCCATTCGAAAAAATCGATCCTTTTATTGATCCACCGTATATACTGTAAAAACACATAATCCCCGCTGCTCTGAGGCTCCAGAGTGGAGCTGATCGACCCCGGCTGCGTGAGTGAGAAGTAAAATGTGGAGTCCGGGATTTTTTTTCTCATTCATTTTCACTGAGTCCAATCCAAAAGGGTGAATTACCATCTGGGAGACGATAGGGGGCGCTTTTTTCACATCTGAGCGCCTGGAGTGGCTGAATTTCCAACGGTAGACTCGGTCGATGAAATATGATTTCAGATCGCTAATAAAAAAAAATAGAAAATACGAGACTTCTCGTGAGTGGGCATTCAACCCGCGGGGGGTAAACCCGAGAAAACTCGGTTTGGGCAATCAAAGTGTTAAAGGCCCAATCAGGGATCCTAATGTTAAATAAGTGGGTCCCCCCACCTCCATATAAGAACGTGTTTTCATTCTCTAGCTGATTGACTGAGCTCTTGATACAAGGACTAACACTAAACAGCTATTCTTAAATTATTTATTTTGTGGCTGGGTGGGTAATGTACGTCATGGGTAATGTGTGTAAACACAAGGGCAAAACAGATATATTCCCATTTACAATGTATTAAGAAATCAAACTTGTCAATAATGTAGTTATGAATACACCTCACACATTGATATGATAAAAATTAAGTGGATAGATGTGTCTGTTTTTGATTAAACTAATCATCACCAAGGAAACGACAAGATAAACGCTTTCTCTCACACTCTGCTCAAATATGCCTTCATCTCACTTTAGCCCTTTCACTACCACACTACCACAGGGTTAACCCTTTCACTACCACAGGGTTAACCCTTTCACTACCACAGGGTTAACCCTTTCACTAACACATGGTTAACCCTTTCACTACCACACTACCACAGGGTTAACCCTTTCACTACCACATACCACAGGGTTAACCCTTTCACTACCACACTACCACAGGGTTAACCCTTTCACTACCACATGGTTAACCCTTTCACTATCACACTACCACAGGGTTAACCCTTTCAATACCACAGGGTTAACCCTTTCACTACCACACTTCCACAGGGTTAACCCTTTCACTGCAACAATACAGAAGGTTGAGCGCTTTGAGATTTGCTCCATGGATATTACTCACGGAACTCCGTTACACTGAGGTTATTACACCAGAAGAAAACAACAACGTTTGCACGGTGTGACTTGGACAGGATGTGATACAGGATGTGATACTACAGGATGTGATACTACAGGATGTGATACAGGATGTGATACAGGATGTGATACTACAGGATGTGATACAGGATGTGATACAGGATGTGATACAGGATGTGATACAGGATGTGATACAGAATGTGATACTACAGGATGTGATACAGGATGTGATACAGGATGTGATACAGGATGTGATACAGGATGTGATACTACAGGATGTGATACTACAGGATGTGATACAGGATGTGATACAGGATGTGATACAGGATGTGATACAGGATGTGATACTACAGGATGTGATACAGGATGTGATACAGGATGTGATACAGGATGTGATACAGGATGTGATACAGGATGTGATACAGGATGTGATACTACAGGATGTGATATAGGATGTGATACAGGATGTGATACCACGCAGCAGAGTCCTTTATGGCCTGAAGAGGTGATAAAGAGTGTCTGACATTTGCCACGTATCTAAAGAATCCTTAACTCTGGGGACAAAGTGTGACAAATCACATTTCCAAAGCAATAAAAACAAGCCTAATAATGTGGGGGTTCCACCCCTGCCTGACTGAAGGCAAACGTCTAGCATGGTGCAGATATGCTATAAGATCAATAAATGTGCACACAAAGATTCAGGTAAACACATTTCTTGACGTTCTGCTTTTTGAAAGTGATGTGCAGAGAGACTAGCTTTGTGAGTTTGGTGGTTCACGTTAGCATTTCCCTGGTTAGCACTGGAAACATAGGGGTCTGTGGGTTGACTATTAGCTTCATTTTGGTAGGAAAAACACTCTTTCCATCTTCATCCCTAGATGCAACACTGAACGGCACAGGAAGTTCTTCATTCCAACAGCCATCAGACTCTATAATGCATCACTGTGCCTCACTGCATCACTGAGCACAGGGTGACAGTACAGCCTGGAGAAATCTTCCTGGACACTTTAACATTTTACACTTCTCAAAATCTTCCTGGACACTTTACACTTACACTTATTACTGTACATTTGACTGTATATCTCTGTATATTTTTGGCTGTATAGTTTATATTTCATATTTTAGAATGTATATACATATCATAATGTATATCCCGGACCGTATTTTATTCTTTATTCTATTTTATTATTATTATATTCTTATTCTTATTTTAGTCCTATTGACTACCTAAATGTTTTGTGGTAATATTGCCTTGGAATTTCATAATTAATATGTGTGAATAAATTGGAGAACCATAAATATAAAGCCAGATGTACCTTTCAATAGCAGAGTGGACTCTGGCTAAACAGTCTCAACTGTCAGTTGAGACAGCTGCATCAGATAACAGCTGCAACAGTTATTTCAACCCCCACTTAAGCAATGACTAAATTAGAGAACAAACGACGCCTTCTCGAACTGACTGTATGTAAATGCTGATCAGAGAAAGCTGGGTTGACCACAAGGCAGACCAGTTTAGACTTGTTGAAGCATGGACACTAACTCACAGACAAAGTAATCTATTAATCAACTGTTTAGTATCAAAAGGTATCATATGATGTCTGGTATCAGTCTTAGAAAGCACTGACTGTACTTGGATGATATTAGACATCTATAGCCATATAGAAGGAATGTTAAAGTTATATATTATTCATTTAAGAGGAGATTTCTGTAGGGACAGACCCAATCAGGAAGACACTGACGGGGGCCACTAGCGTCCCCCTCTGGGTATTGAGTCAAGATCCACACGGGAGATCAAAGGGGGGGGGCAGCCAGCCTCCCCCCAGAGAAACCCAGAGGGAGGGGCTGCCAGCGCCCACCGGACACCCCCACAAGAAGACGCCGCTGGATTGGACCAGCCATATGTATTATTGGCTAGAAAGGATAGGATATAAGGCCCTACATAGGATTATTCAGGAGCTCTCAGGCCGGAACCAACCAGGGTCTGGGGGCTCCCCCACCGCTTCGAAACCACCCAGAAACAACTGTGAGCTGATTGCATTTTACGTGAGTAAAATCATGGGAAACACCAAATGGTTGTTTATAGATTAGAGTAATGTTGTACAGATCCCTGATCTGTAAACCAGATTTACTCATGTATAATGTGTACAGTAAACCATGTATGTTCAAATTATGTTAACCAAGTGACTGTTTGATGTGCAGTATTTAGGTTTGGGATGCAAACCTGATTGTGATATTTCTGTACAACAGACAGCTGTTAAGGTTATCTGATCATCTTTTGTATGTAGAAGTCAACCTTCTATTCACCTTGGACTCCTGGCTCTGATCAAATAAATCAGCTGAGTTGAACTACAAATTCTGGTTTGTCTGGCGTACACGTTTTATTCTTCATCTGCATTAAGCCAGATGTGGAGACCAACCATTCTATCAAGTATGAATCTTTCCTCCTCCGTCCAGATAATCAATCTCATTGTAATTGTGCTACAATAACCTCAAATTATTGTAGGAAGTCTGTGGGATTTTACTACAGAAATGGTGCCGTGTTGCCCTACCCTTCGTGTCTCCCCCTGAAAAGGTGCGGTAGGGTCTTGTAATATGTATCATATCTGGATCTTGCTGTGTGTTGGGGACACGGGGCGAAGAGCTGGGGTGTTGCTGCGTTTGAAGTGATTAACGATGGGCTTGTTGTCTGAATGGATGAGGGAGAGGAGCAGGATGGAGGTTGGTTGTGTACGCCACTGTTTGGGGCCCGCGGTGAATATGGCGTCTGCATGCAGGGTTGGGGGTTGCGGTGGGAACAACTGGAGCGGTAAATGCAATATTATTAACAATAGTGCTTTGTTTTGTCAGCCAGGACAACAAAGATCATCTTTATACTAAAAACAGACTGCTTTGTTTTGTCAGCCAGGACAACACAAAGACCAGCTTTATACTGAAAACAGACTGCTTTGTTTTGTCAGCCAGGACAACAAAGATCATCTTTATACTGAAAACAGACTGCTTTGTTTTGTCAGCCAGGACAACACAAAGACCAGCTTTATACTGAAAACAGACTGCTTTGTTTTGTCAGCCAGGACAACAAAGACCAGCTTTATACTGAAAACAGACTATAACAACAACAACAATATCTTAGCTTGTGTGTCCGGAGGTATGACGATCGCGCTTGTTGTGCAGTGAACATGCAAACGTAGGCTTTTTGTGTTTGTGTGTTCATTCAGACACAGGAGGCCGGTCTCGGCCCAGCGGGCCACGGGGGTTAGTTAACTCGTATGGAATGTACGTTGTGAACTATACGGGGGAGTTGCACCAAGAAGGGTGGTGGCGCACAGACTATCTGGTCATGTTGTGGAAGATAGCGTCGCATGACGGCAGGTAAAAGGCTTTTCTTGCTAGGAAGCACGGTTATTCTGTTGTATACGACAGGGGCGCGTTCTGAGTATATAATTGCCCTAAAATTATTCTCAGGAAGAGGGCGCAGGTAAGACGAGGAGATTTGACTGTTCTGAAATGGAAGGGGAGCTGGGTCCAAGGTGCATTGTGTCCCTGCTTGTAGTCACAGATAGCGGGACGGGGACCGTGAGTGACGGGTCAGTATGGGCATAATTGCGTCGGGCTAAGGGTTCTGTTACTATTTCAGAACATGCGAGTCAAGTATGGTGAAAGGTTGTTAGACCCTGGCATGATCAGCGCAGGGGTCTGTGCGATTGCAGGATTAAAACGTAGTAGTTAATGGAAATGTAGGGTGCCGGCGTGTTCAGGGTGCGTAGTACGTTCTCTTGAGCGAAACCGGCCTGTTGATTAATTACGTTCGCTGTGATACAAAAACGATTCGGTCGAACTGGCTGATAAGTACTTAATGGTTTTGTTATGATATTTTAATGACCAACGGACATATTATGTTTGAGGCGAGTCCCTGCTGTTGGTTGGGGCTAGCTGGCTAGCTCTGTGGAAAAGTCCGCTGTGAAGCTGGGGACGTTACGATGGCGTTATGAGAGAATTGATTAAACACTGTGGCGGCGATTACAAGTAAGAGGCGGTTGAGACGCAGGGTGGCAAAATTGTGGCCGTTTTGAGGGTTATTATTAATGCGGTAACGTGGTAAATGATATTGAGGATTCGCTGCTTGGTGACGTCATGGTGTTGTGGAGAGTATGTAACGTTCGCGGTGCTATGGAGTGAGGCGGAGAAGGTAGGAGAAAGGGTTCGTGTTGAACTATGTGTGCGGCGTTGGTTGGTGTGAGTGTTTTAAAAATTATTTTCTGTTAGAGTGGTTGGCTATTTTAGGCTTGTGTGAATTGTTTATGCTTTGGATGGTACTGAGCGAATTGCGTGGATGAATGGATCTTGGAAAGCACGGCTTCCGTGAGGGCCTTGAACGTCGCATCAGAGCTGGCTAAGCTAGTTAGCTTGCGGGCTGTTGTTGTGTGGCGTTTGCGGGCGACATATGTTGCGTTTCGAGTTTTGAGAATGATGTTTGGGGAGGGGTAGAGAACGTGGCAGGTTATGAATGTCGGGGCATGTTATGAATGTGTGGCAGAATTTGGTTGTCGTAGCAACGTTATGGGGACAGTCGCAACGTTGGCCACTGCGCATGCGCGGTACAGCGTGGATCCATGCATTCGTAATTCATAATTCGCTCGGGGCCGGGGATAACGGGTAATTGTATATTGTACATTATAATGGACTCTGCATTATGTAAAATGGTTGTATTAGGTATATTGTACATTCTGTGGGTTGTAAACAATGTTCTGGGAGTGGGTTTGGTGGTGTTACTACAAATTATATAGGTGTAAGCATGTGGTGGGATGATTTAAAATACATGCCCTTAACTTACTTGTAATAAATGGGCAGTAAATATGTTACACAGGGGGAGTCTTATCCAAGGCATATCGCTTGCGTCATATTTTGATTAAAGCGTCTACATTATAGTCACATGTCATCTGTATACAGTGGTAGGCGTTCCCAGAATATCCTGTTTACAGTTATCAGACATAGCATGGTGGGAACTTAACTGATGAATAATGTGCTTTTTAGGATGTACAAATGTGATTTGATTATTTTAAGATGTTTGTATGAGGGAAATCTTTAGTACACTGTTATTATGTGGACACAGGTCTCAGATTTATGGGAGATTATAATTTGTTGGTGGGGCCTTGTTGTCTGTGTAAGAAAGCAGTTTTGTTAGTACATTGGCGATTTAATACAAGTGCACGGGCTAAGACACATAACATTGTTAGTGGTTGGTTTACGTACGCACATTTTGATACAGGAATATTTTTATCCAAGGGGGGAGGAGTAGTTGATTGATTAAAAATAGTCACGTTTGTATATAGGAACATTCCTAAACCTGTTTACAACAATTGAGGCTTGGTGCACATTTAGGACTAACCACTATAAATGTTATGCTGAGATGAAACATGCTTACATGTAAAATGTTCTATAGTTGATAGCGTATTTCCAGTTTTTTAATTTGTGTAACGTGTACAATGGTAAGCTTGAGGATAATAATGTTGTGTTTTATGTAGCTTGATGTAAGATACTTGTTATAGCTTTGATAACGCTGGAGATTTAAATAGGATAATGTTTATATTATTTACTAAATGTTTTTGTAGTGGAATTTGATACAAGCCCGGTTGTGAAGCAGGATAATTTACTGATGCTTGTTTTAGATTGTTAAATCTTTAATACACTGTTGATATGGTTAGGACATGTGTTTATGCTTGTTTTAGATTGTTAAAATCTTTGATATAGTGTTAAAGTGTTGACACAAGCCTTCGACTTGTAGGATAATTTATTGATGGAGGCTAGGGAGGGGATTAGGCACCCCGAACCTCTAGCCTTCAACAGGCGGCAGTGGGCTCGCAAGAGTCTGGGCGCACGTTAAACACAAATCTATAGTGCTGGGGAGAAACTGAAGGCCCTCGTGCGTAACGAGGTATGAAATAACATACCACTGTGGCACCGCCTAGTCGGCCCAGGAAACGTCGCACATAAGTTGGTGTGGGCACTGGGTGGTACGTGGGCGACAGTCCACACCTAGGAGCAGGGCGGTGCACCGTAGGGGGCACAGCTCCTGCCATGAACAGGCAAGGCTGGCGAAAACGGTCAATATTTCCATGCCCAGAGCAAGCGGGGTGGGGACAAGACCGTCGGTTTCTAAACTGAGTGGCTGATAGGTACTACGGACAGTCAGCTGCTTGGGGTCCTGACTTGATGACGGACTATGAGGTCGCTATCGACTGGGTCGCCAGCCGGTCAGGAGAGCGTTATGACCCCTGCTTATAGTCACAGATAGCGGGACGGGGACCGTGAGTGACTGGACAGTATGGGCATAAATGCACTTGGCTCAATGTACAGTCAGGCCACGGTAACCTTACTAGCCGATACAGGGTTAGTAGGCGAGCTGTGTTTCTGTGATCAGTGTTTTTGAAAAGAAAATGCTGGGAAGCAGAGGGATGAGGGGTGTCAATTCAGAGGAATCTGAATTGTCTCTCCTAAGATTGGAAAGGGACCCAGCCTTAAACTGCACCTGAAGGTAAAATAAGGGGACTTCTTCTGTTCATGTGAGGAGACCTTAGCCTGGAAGTGGAGGCCTGTATCCTTGGTTGGGTGAGAGGGGGTCCAGTGTAGGCGGCAATGCGGCCCTGAAAAAGCCGGTTTCCCCACACGTGGTATCTCCTGATCCTGGAGGGGAGAGGTGCATCTAAGTAGGGCAAGGAGTGCATCCGAACGGGAGGAGGGTACTCTTAACTGGAAGGAGGTTAAAAGGGTCAAAGCGTTGCTGAAGATGACAAATTTTGACATGAGTGTTTTATTAATCCTTAATAATTTTATTAATTCAAAAACCTGGGGGCGCTTGCCTCTGGGAAGATGAGAAGTGTGATTAACCGTTTAATGATTTACAGATGAAGGGTTGTATTACCCAGGGGGGTAGGAATCCTTTTGAGGCGGGCCAATAGGCCCAGAAGGGGGGTCAGGATGTACAGCTGTTGTTTACAATGGCTGTTTGTTCTTTTATGACAGGATGACGTGAGATTAGATGCAACAGGAGAGAGAGGTCAGAGGTGAAGATGCAGGAGACAGTTGTAGAGTGAGAGAACAGTTGGCAGTTATTTTTATGACAGGGGAAATGTTGAGACAGGAAGCGAGCTGATACAGGACACAGCTGGGTTAAGTGAGTGAGACAATCAAGAAAGTGGCATTCATTTGGGGTTATGACTTATGAAAGTTAACTGGTTGATAAGGGAATAATTTGAAACTGTCTGTGCACTGGACGGCAGGGATGGTTCTAAATTTAGGATGGGTCCAGTCCATCTTTGAAGTGAGGGTAGGAGTGTAGAAATTAAGTGTGAATTGTATTAGCCAGAGATGAGTGTAGCCTGATGAGAGAGAGATGAGTGCAGAAGAACTAACCTTTGTTTGTCAGAAATGTGAAATGATTAACGAGTGTGGTGAAAGGTATATGTTTATAATATGAATGAGGTGTGGATGATGTTGAATTGTGAGAATGTGTTGTGGCACTGTGAGAGTGGAGTTTGGTTGAGCTGGTACAGATGGTATTTTTTATTTAAATTTAATTTTTGTATGTATGTGTGAGATTGAGATGTCCTTTAGTGAATGATTGAGCGGGGGATGGGGGCAAGGAGGCTTTGTCGACCCATTCACACACAGGCACACACACACACACCCATTCACATTCACACACACACACACACACACACACACAGACACGCACACACACACACACACACACACACACACACAGACACACACACACACACACAGACACACACAGACACACATTCACACAATTTGGTCACACATGCATGCACACACGCCACTTAGCTTTCACTTAAGGTGGGACTAGTCTTAAAAATAACAAGATGTGTTTAGGTAAGGAGTGTATCGAACCACTTGGGTTATACCATTATCATTTGTTTCATATCATTTGTTTTACTGCATTTGATTTGATTTCTGTTGAATGTTTTGTAGGGATGAGGTATTGAATTTAAATTTTTAGATTTCTTTTCTATTTTTGTCTATGATTGTGTGGCCTGAATGGGTGTGAATGGAGCCTGTAGAGGGTGACTGTGCTGGCTTGAAAGGTGTCAAAATCACAATGACAGATGTGATGAGGTTTGGATGTAGAGTTTTAGATTTCTTTTTCTTTTCTTTTTTAATAACCATTGAGGTGGTCTACATGTGACATCTGTTGGAATGTTTTTTTGATTATTTGCGTTTTGTTTGTTGTTTCTCTATGATCTGGGGAGAGGACGGTTGGAGCGTGAGATACATTGGATCAGATCAATGGCAGTTAAGTGGTCCCATTACGTTTTGCATAATGATTAACCATTTGGCGTCTCTTGAGAAATATTTGACATATTGTATAAGGAAAATTTGTTCTGTGTTTTTGTTCCCTTGCAGTTCAGTCGGAGAGGGGGGATGGACCATCACGAGTGGGGGGATCATGGGGTAAATGTGTAGGAATACATTTCATTAGATTATGACACGATGGTGTAACCCGTTCAGTCAGTTCCTGTGGGAGATTGTTGGATTATGAAGAGAGGTCGCTTGGGACTCTACCCCTCCTTCAATATAAGCCCCGAATACAAAGGCCGGAGGTTGAGACATACCTCCAGACTGACGGAGTCGTTCGTCTGTAGATCCATGGAAATACAGTCATGGGACAGAAAATGACGAGGTCCAGGCCTAAAAACAGTGGCTTCAGCTGAGGCTGGCCGGCATGGGGTGGAGGGGGGGGGGCGAAAACGGTCGGAGACTGTGCAACCAAAGCGTTGAACAAGGGCCTCTGTGTGATTGATTGGTGTGTTGGACGGGAAGTGACTGAACGGTAACGACTGATATAGATTATGACACAACGCAAGAGTACTAAACTAAACACATACACATAGGTAGAGTAAAAAGTAAGGTGTAGGTTATGGCAGATATGGTGAAATTTTTTTTCCCTTGCGTGATGCTCCTCCCTCCCTGTCCGTCTGTGCGCAGAGGTGGTAAGGTTTATGTCCATAGGGATGTTCATAAAAGGGGGGAGAGGTGAGAAGACCAACTGGGTTGATTATGCAAGATGTGATTGGGCTGACTTGGAAAAGGAATTAACAGGAGAGGAGAAGCAAAATGTATGAAAGAATGAAGAATAATCTCTGTGTCTCCACAGATCATGTCAACGGATACCATAATTTTAGAAAATTGTGTTTTACTTTAATGTGTAATGTTTAGATTACATTGTTTTAATTGTTTTCAACAAATAAGCCTCTGGCTGTGAGCCCAGAGGAACAGAGCCTGATGATAGTAGGTGGTAAACACTGTTTCATTAAAGGCAGAATAGTTTAATTGGGGATCTGGATGAAGGGGTCACCAGGATTCCCCGGGAGGGGGCCATAGTCAGGGGAATGTGGGGGAGAAAAGAAGAAGACAAGAAGAAACTAATTGATGATATGTACCAAAGAATAATGAAAAAGAAAAAATATGAGAAAAAAGAAAAATTGAAAAATTTGAAGAAAAAATGATTTTTATTATTATATTGTATGGTTAGTATGTATAGAAAATCAAGTCAATATACAGTATGTGACAATGAGAATTGTCAAAGTGGGGAATTGTGGTAATATTGCCTTGGAATTTCATAATTAATATGTGTGAATAAATTGGAGAACCATAAATATAAAGCCAGATGTACCTTTCAATAGCAGAGTGGACTCTGGCTAAACAGTCTCAACTGTCAGTTGAGACAGCTGCATCAGATAACAGCTGCAACAGTTATTTCAACCCCCACTTAAGCAATGACTAAATTAGAGAACAAACGACGCCTTCTCGAACTGACTGTATGTAAATGCTGATCAGAGAAAGCTGGGTTGACCACAAGGCAGACCAGTTTAGACTTGTTGAAGCATGGACACTAACTCACAGACAAAGTAATCTATTAATCAACTGTTTAGTATCAAAAGGTATCATATGATGTCTGGTATCAGTCTTAGAAAGCACTGACTGTACTTGGATGATATTAGACATCTATAGCCATATAGAAGGAATGTTAAAGTTATATATTATTCATTTAAGAGGAGATTTCTGTAGGGACAGACCCAATCAGGAAGACACTGACGGGGGCCACTAGCGTCCCCCTCTGGGTATTGAGTCAAGATCCACACGGGAGATCAAAGGGGGGGGGCAGCCAGCCTCCCCCCAGAGAAACCCAGAGGGAGGGGCTGCCAGCGCCCACCGGACACCCCCACAAGAAGACGCCGCTGGATTGGACCAGCCATATGTATTATTGGCTAGAAAGGATAGGATATAAGGCCCTACATAGGATTATTCAGGAGCTCTCAGGCCGGAACCAACCAGGGTCTGGGGGCTCCCCCACCGCTTCGAAACCACCCAGAAACAACTGTGAGCTGATTGCATTTTACGTGAGTAAAATCATGGGAAACACCAAATGGTTGTTTATAGATTAGAGTAATGTTGTACAGATCCCTGATCTGTAAACCAGATTTACTCATGTATAATGTGTACAGTAAACCATGTATGTTCAAATTATGTTAACCAAGTGACTGTTTGATGTGCAGTATTTAGGTTTGGATTGCAAACCTGATTGTGATATTTCTGTACAACAGACAGCTGTTAAATATTCTCTGATCATCTGTTGTATGTAGAAGTCAACCTTCTATTCACCTTGGACTCCTGGCTCTGATCAAATAAATCAGCTGAGTTGAACTACAATTCTGGTTTGTCTGGCGTACACGTTTTATTCTTCATCTGCATTAAGCCAGATGTGGAGACCAACCATTCTATCAAGTATGAATCTTTCCTCCTCCGTCCAGATAATCAATCTCATTGTATTGTACTACAATAACCACAAATTATTGTAGGAAGTCTGTGGGATTTTACTACAGTTGTTCAATGTGAGCGATCTGTAGTGCCGAATTTCCCTCTGGATTATTAAAAGATGTCTATTCTATTCTATTCTATTCTATTCTATTCTATTCTATTCTATTCTATTCTATTCTATTCTATTCTATTCTGTTCTGTTCTGTTCTATTCATTTGCTCAAGGTCTACCATATATGTCCTCTGCACTATGTCAGTACACCGAGCTGGTTGGCTCTAAAATCCTACATTTATTGGGTAACACCACACTGTTTTTTTTACTACATAAATCAACATCAGCTCCTCTTGGAGCTCCCAGGGGGATCATGGAGGTGGTGGAACAAACTAACCCGCCACAGTCAGGACGGACAGCTGAAACTCACCCAGTTCTCTGCCGTTGACAAATAATAACACACTTTTTCAATCAATATCTGATTTATTATTTTATTATAATAAATGTTTTTTAAAAAGAACCTTCTTAAAATGTCTTTTTACTATTATGTTACTATAATATGCACTCAAGTTCACCGCTGCTAGACAAACAATACCAGTTTCTCAGGAACTTAGCATGTATTTTTTTTTTACCATGCATATTGTGTCTTACCTATTTTATTTTTTCTATGTTTATTTTTTTCTATGCCTATTTTTATTATTGTATTTTGCACAATCAATGCGGGCATGACCACCCGCATTTCACTGTATGCCCTGGTATGTATGTGACAAATAAACCTCTTGATTCTTGATTCTTAATACCCCGTATGTACCCCTCCTGCTGACCTGCTGACTTGAACACAATCTGTATAAGTCACTTTGGACAAAAGCATCAGCTAAATGTAGATCAGCGTGGACACAACGACCACTGCACACTAGCAGCAACGCCAGACGCGGAGAGGCGGACGTTCATTTGAAAGGTGTAACTTTGTTAGTAGCATGTTGGGAATTTGTTTTGACAAGCCACTTATAGATAAGACTGGGAGTTGGCAAGGCCTCGTTGAGAGGGAGGTCGACCAAACGTGCCAGCATGCCCTCAGAGAATGAGAGAGAGTGAGAGAGAGAGAGAGAGAGAGAGAGAGAGAGAGAGAGAGAGAGAGAGAGAGAGAGAGAGAGAGAGAGAGAGAGAGAGAGAGAGAGAGAGAGAGAGAGAGAGAGAGAGAGAGAGAGAGAGAGAGAGAGAGAGAGAGTGTGTGTGTGTGTGTGTGTGTGTGTGTGTGTGTGTGTGTGTGTGTGTGTGTGTGTGTGTGTGTGTGTGTGTGTGTGTGTGTGTGTGTGTGTGTGTGTGTGTGTGTGTGTGTGTGTGTGTGTGTGTGTGTGTGTGTGTGTGTGTGTGTGTGTGTGTGTGAATACCTCTGTGTGGATATCCTGCCCCTGCCTGCCTGTCTGCTGCTCTGTGGCTACTTTCAATCAGCTGGCGGTGAAGGCTGTTGAATTATGACTGAATATTGGACGACATACAGCCTCTCTTATGTTTGCCTACAGATTATTCCAGGTGTTAAATCAAGGAAGAGGTGGAAGTTGAGTGAACATAAGTGGTGCACTATGAATTGAAATGGGGGGACCTTGATGTAAACAAGACAAACGTCTTTCTCTGGTCTGCATCCCCTTAAAAATGGTGTGTATTGAGCCGTACTGTATTGTACCCATTCTGCAATCTGTTAAATAAAGTTTTCATTCATTCATTCATCCATTCATTCATTCAGTCATAATAGGAAAAGGACCTATAGAGCCATATTTAGCCCAATTCTGCTGCCTAATAAGCGCTAATAAGCGTCCAGGAACAGACTAGTTATAGAACTTGAGGAGCCTATTGTGTCATTCCCTCATTAGACAAATGACAGCAAAAAATACCCAACGCTTACAAAACATGAATTTAAAATAAAATAATAATGCCATTAAAGGCCTACTTCCTAATCCATGTAAACAAAAGGGTAACCCCACCACAAAGAAAATGAAATGGAATGCCATTTTCTATATGGGAAAGCTATGAGCTCTTGAACAGCAACAGATATTTAATTGTATTTGCTGTATTTTGGCTTTTAAAAGATTCGTTTATGGTGATAATATATGAAAACGCTATACTACACATGCATATACTGTGATTTGGATTGGGTTACAAAAAGCAACAATAGGCCCTATAGGCTAAATCAAACTTTTCAAGAATGTGAATAGCCCCAGTTGATATATATGGTCAAAAGTAAAACACGGATTGGGTGTTTAACTAAGACAGTTGAGGCTTTTTAAATGCAATGACAAAATACCATAATGTAATGACACAAGACCTTCGTTCATCGCCTCATCCATTGCCAACCGTTTTGATTGATTGATTGAAAAGTTTATTAACAGATTGCAGAATGGGTACAGTACAGTACATCTCAATACATACAATTGTTAAGGGGATGCAGACCAGAGAAAGACTTTCGTCTTGTTTCCACCAGGGTCCCCCATTTTCAATTCATCATAACATATATGACATACATGACATACAGATAGACAGTACTGCTACATCTATACATTTATGACATATCAGATTTGCAAATACAGTACTGTTTGTGATACAAAAGTGTCCAGAAAAGGAGTGTATATACATTTGGCGTAGAAACTGTACATTGGAGGAGGTTGGTGGGGTGGGGTTGGGTGGGTTGGGTGAGGGCTGTACATTGGAGGTGGGGGGGGGGGGGTTGGGTAGGGGACACACACACATTTTACACTGTACATTGGAATATTGACAAAGCCTTACTTGGTCATTTACTGTACAACTAGGTTAGGACATTTGTAGGGGCCAGTTTCGAATTGCAGTCTCACGTAGGTGTTTTTTGAGAGTGTTTTTGAAGGTGGGTAGTGATTCACATTCCTTTACAGCTTTAGGCAGGGCGTTCCACATTGATGTGGCATAATTGCGAAACGTGTTTAGTCCCTTGTTTGAGCCGAATCTGGGTTTTACATGATTTGTGGAGCTCCCTCTGGTGTTGTGATCGTGGTATTCACTGACCTTTGGGAAGTATTTTGACATGTACATGGGTACCTTGGTCGCGTAGTGTATCTTGTAGACCAGGCCCATTGCAAGTTGCTGTACTCTGTCGTCTACTCTAAGCCATCCTAGGTTGTCAAAGTGGGCAGGGGTGAGGTGGGTTCTAGGAGTCAGGTCAAGTAGTAGTCTGACTAGCTTGTTTTGAGATGTTTGTAATTTGTTTTTTAGTGCCTTTGAGGTGCTTTGGTACCATGAGGTGCAAGCATAGTCGTAGTACCCTTGAATGAGTGCTCCTGCTAGAGTCTTCAGGGTATTCTTGTTTACCAGAGAGGAGATCCGGTACAAGAATCGCGTTCGTTGGTTGACTTTTTTTATTACATTGGATGCCATTTTGTCACAGGAAAGATTAGCCTCTAGGATGGAACCCAGGTAGGTAATTTCATCTTTCCTTGTGATAATATTGTCACCCACTGTAACCGAGAAGCCGTCGGTCTTGCTGAGTTTGTTATTTGAGCCGAAGAGAATGGACTCTGTTTTGCCCATGTGTAATGATAGTTTGTTGTCGGCGAGCCATATGCAGATTTTGCCTAGTTCCGAGCTGAGGGCTTTTTCAACCTGTAACTTGTTCTTGTCAGAGACCAGCAGGGCTGAGTCGTCCGCAAACAGGAACAAGTTGCAGTCACAAGTGAATCAATGAGCCATAAAATGCGCAAACTATAACACTTTTAATGTGGACAAAACACTTATGGTTTTACAAATCTTTTGTTGAGTCCATTTTAACCTTTTGTATTGTCTCCTTATGGCAACCTGTCAATACGGAACAACAACAGTCTGGCCAACATAGTCAAGATGGCCAGCAAGATAATTGGGACCCAGCAGCTTTCCTTGACAGTCAGACATTTATAACAGACAAATTCTGCGGAAGGCTTGGTCGTTTTAGGCAAAGTATTTGATCGTTTGCATAGACAGCTCTGACCACCCTCTCTTGGAGGAGTTTGTCCCCCTACCCTCTGGCAGGAGATATAGGCTCCCCAGGTTAAAGAACAACCGATTGAAATGTCCGTACATCCCCAGGGCACTAAATGCACTTAACTTCCTTTAAAATAACAGTAATGCATTTTCATTTCCCTTTTCTTTTTCCTGCATGGTTGGATTCTGTAAGATGTGATGTTTCTTGTGTTGTGTTATTTGGTGTTGTTGTTGTTGTTGTTGTTGTCTCTCTAACACTGCTGCAAAGCAAATGTCCCCTTGAGGGACAATAAAGTCTGAACTGAACTGAACTGAACTCTATAAGTTGAGGCTTTTTAAATGCAATGACAAAATACCATAATGTAATAATGACACAAGACCTGCGCTCATCATCGCCTCATCCATGAACACCGTGAATCAATAATGAGCCATAATAATAAAACGAGACACACTCACGTGCGCCTTGGTCCTCGAGATCCACGTCTCCAGGAGGAGCAGGAGACGCGTGCCGTGGAACCGGCCGGTCGTCTTCACGGCGAGAAAGATGTCCGTTAATGTCAACGGGGCCGGGGTGGCATCCTCCTCATGCCCTATCCTCTCAGAAGAAGAAGAAGAAGCCTTGGACCCGTGTCTCCTCCCTGCAGCGTGGATCTCCTCCTCCCCGTCCTCCACACCGCTGGACCGGGCCGGCGCGGCTCTCTGCGCCGAGGAGGGCGCCTCTTGGATGGAGCGCTGTTGGAACGCACCGGGCGGCGAGATGTGAACTGCGTTTAGTTTGGGAAGAGTTGTTCGCAATTGAAAGTCCACGAAAAGAATAATGAAAAAAGTTAGCACCAAAACGGGGAGTGTCCGAAGTATCATTCTCTTCTTATTATGCATGTTTTAAATGGAGAATTGGTTATTTAATTTCCATTATAGTCTCTTAGATCCAAAACCAAGGCAGTTGTGAATGCCAGTTTGACGTTCGCACCCTTCTTCAACTTCCTAATTTATTTTCATCTGCTTTTGTGACTTCCTCCACCAATGAGTTCCATCCTTGCAATCATCTTTCACAAATTATGTAATATTTCATAGCGGGGAAATGCTATGGCAGTATAGCCTTTATTAGCTATATTCGGCAGACTACACATCAAGTTCAAATAGGCCCTAATAATACAGCCAAGTTTGCCTATAAGTTCAGCCATTGTAACTAAAGAGGTCAGTCATTGCAAATAAATTATTCTTGTAATTTCGCCAGAAACGGTCGGCTCTATTTTTTTCATCTTAATGGCCGTATCATTGCGCGGTGTGAGAGGTGCAACACACGGCTCAGCGGGCCCTCCTACCTCCACAGCTCTCTCTCTCTCTTGATGAGACGGCGATCCGTTTGCACTCCCAGGCAGTCTCTCTCTCCAGTCACTCCGCCTCCTTGAATGAATGAATGAAAACTTTATTTAACATATTGCAGTGCAGAATGGGTACAATACAGTCAGAGAAAGACTTTCGTCTTGTTTACATCAGCGGCCCCATTTTCAATTCATAGTGACATTTATGACATACACAACATACATGACATACAGGTGTATGTACTGTTACATTTGTGACATATACGATATGCAATATATACAGTACTGTCTGTTACCCATAGATCCTAACAGAGAATAAATCCAAATGTATTTAAAATACATGTAAATAAAAAATAGAAGACATTATTGATTGATTGATTGAAAAGTTTATTAACAGATTGCAGAATGGGTACAGTATACAGTACAGCTCAATACATACAATTGTTAAGGGGATGCAGACCAGAGAAAGACTTTCGTCTTGTTTACATCAGGGTCCCCCATTTTCAATTCATCATAACATATATGACACACACGACATACAGATAGACAGTACTGCTACATCTATACATTTATGACATACCAGATTTGCAAATACAGTACTGTTTGTGATACAAAAAGTGTCCAGAAAAATAGTGTATATACATTTGACGTAGAAACTGTACATTGGAGGAGGTTGGGTACACTGAAAAAATGGGAAAGAGCAGGTCTTTGAATTTACACGAATACAGTTAGTGCATTCAACTAATTAATTTATAATCCTTTTGTGATCATGTTTTAATCAAGTAAACTTCCGTTGTTTATGGAGAATGTTGAATTTACTGGTTTCTCTCGCGTTGATTGAAAACTGACAACTCAGTTAAATTGAGTAGAGTCACCAACCGGAAATAGTATACCGGAAATAGTATTCGACCGCCAGAAAGTGTGATGGACTCTGAGAGAAGAACTGAAAATTCGTCTTTTGAGAAAGAACTCCCGAATTGAAAGTAAGTTCATCAAATTGATTTATGTTGGTGTTCAAGTGGACACTGGGCGACATTTCCTCTATTAGTCTGTCTATCAGACAAGCGTTGGGTTAGCCACTGGCTAGCTACACAGCATAAAATGTTTGGACAGCTCGCGTTAGCTACAATAGACAAGCTAGCTAACGTTAGCTACAATAGATGAGCTAGCTAACGTTAGCTTTAGACAAGCTAGCTAACGTTAGTTAGTGCCTCTAAGGTATGATTATAGCTGGGTAGCTAGCTAACGTTAGCTATAGACAAGCTAGCTAACGTTAGTTAGTGCCTCTAAGGTATGCTTATAGCTGGGTAGCTAGCTAACGTTAGCTATAGACAAGCTAGCTAACGTTAGTTATGGTTAATTAGGGCCCGGTCACACATGTGCGAAAAATAGAATGGGAGGCGCATTTCTGCCCGCAATAATTTTTTTAATGTGTGACTGCCTGGGCCCTAACGTTACTTAGCTAGCTAGCTAGCTCACTGTGTTATATTGTCTAACTACTAGCTAGCTAAATGAAGTCCCATTGATGAATAGAAATAAGCTCAACACTGCAGTGATCAGTGAAATTATTGTTTGTTTCAGGTTCATGGTGTCTACGGCAGGGGCGGATTTAGGATTGTAGGAGATCCGGGGCTTAGCCCAGATAGGTGCCCACGTTAGCGGGCACGGATTTTTTTAACTTCGACACCACAACCTTTAACTTACACCACCACCTTAAAGCAGACAAAAGGCACTAGAGAACACTTAAATTCACACCCTTTAATTAATCAAGTTCAAGTTTCTTTAATATTTGTCATACAGAAGTACAGAATACTTTTATACAAAATGCTTCTTACTGTTACGCTCCAGAGACTGTGCAAGACAAGATAAGTATGAAATAAAATAACATAGTAAAATTAGAAGTAAAAAAATGAGGTCACAGTGTTCAGTTTAGAGTGACATATGTACAATGTTCGATGCAGAATAGACGTAGTTACCATACAATATACAATACTGTGCAGTGTACTAATATACAATACTATATAGTGCAAGGCAGAAATGGGACGAGGTGCAATTTAGGTACAATTCACAGTAGGTGTACGAGTTGTAGTGCAAATCCTTTATCAATAAATATAAAGTGTAAAGTGTGTTTGTGTGATCTAAAGTGTGGAGAGTGGGTGCTGCAGTGTGTTGTTTGTTTGAGTGAGTGTGTGCGTGTGGGTGTGTGTGCTGTGTGCATTTGATGGTTGTTGCATAGTGTTTATTGTTCGTTTAGCAGCCTGATGGCCTGGGGATAGAAGCTTCTTCTGAGTCTTTCTGTGCTCGCCTTAAGACTCCGGTATCACTTGCCTGACCGCAGCAGTTCAAAGAGGCAGTTGTTCGGGTGGCTCGAGTCCTTAATAATTCTCTTAGCCTTCCCCTTGCACCGCTTGTTGTAAATGTTCTGGAGGGTGGGAAGCCCCCCTCCAATTGTGCGTTCGGCTGAACGTGTCACTCTTTGTAGTCTGCTACGGTCTTGTGCAGTGCTATTCCCAAACCAGGAGGTGATGTTGCCGGTCAGGATGCTCTCTATTGTACATGAGTAGAAGTTCCTAAGGATCTTCTGACTGACTTGGAACTTCCTTAGGCGCCTGAGGAAGTAGAGGCGTTGTCGTGCCTTCTTCACAACACTGTCAATGTGTGTGGTCCATGTCAAGTCCTCGGATATGTGGGCTCCGAGGTACTTGAAACTGTTCACTCTCTCAACCGGTGCCCCGTCGATGCTGAGGGGGCTGTAGTCCTTGACCCCCGACCTCCTGAAGTCCACAATCATCTCTTTTGTTTTGCTGACGTTCAGGGAGAGGCAGTTCTCCTGACACCACTGTGACAGGTTCTCTACCTCTTCCAGGTAGGCCCTTTCGTCGTTGGCAGAGATCAGGCCCACCACTACTGTGTCATCAGCAAATTTGATGATGGTGTTGTTGTTCCGCTGTGCTACGCAGTCATGTGTGTAAAGGGAGTAGAGGAGGGGGCTCAGAACACAGCCCTGGGGGGCCCCTATGTTGAGCGTGATGGATGAGGAGGTGCAGTTGCCGGCTCTTACCACCTGGGGTCTGCCCGTCAGGAAGTCCAAGACCCACTGGCAGAGGTCATAGTTCAAGCCCAGGTCCCTGAGCTTGGCTATGAGTTTGGAGGGGACTATGGTATTGAATGCTGAGCTGTAGTCGATGAACAGCATTCTCACATAGTTCCCCTGCCTCTTGTCCAGGTGTGATGCTGCTGTGTGCAGCACATGGGCTATGGCGTCCTCCGTGGACCTGTTGGGGCGATATGCAAATTGCAGAGGGTCCAGGTTGATGGGGAGGGAGGAACAGATGTAGCCCTTCACTAGCTTCTCAAAGCACTTCATGGCTATGGAGGTGAGGGCTACAGGGCGGTAGTCGTTGAGGCAAGCGGGCGTAGATTTTTTGGGTACAGGGATGATGGTGGACTTCTTCAGACAGGTGGGGATGACAGCCTGTTCCAAGGACAGGTTGAAGATGTCAGTGAATACCGGGGCCAGTTGGTCGGCACAGACTTTTAGGACGCGGCCGGGGATGCCGTCCGGTCCTGCTGCCTTCCTGATATTCACTTTTTTAAAGATCCGTCTCACCTCATGCTCTGTTACCCTGAACACTGAGTCTCCATCAGCAGACCCCCCCCCCCCCATTGCCGTGGTTTGTAGGCTGGTGTTGTTATTCACAGCCTCAAACCTCGCATAGAAGGAATTGAGATCATTTGCTAAGGAGATGTCACTGTTCAGTTTGAGGGGGGTGCCTTTGTAGTCTGTCATTGTTCTGAGGCCCTGCCACATGCCTCTAGAGTCAGCCTGTTCAAACTGAAGTTCAACTTTATCCCTGTAACGCCGTTTTGCCTCTATTACTGCTCTCCTGACGTTGTATCTTGCCATCTTGTGTTCTTCCATGTTGCCTGTCACCAGCCCGGTGTTGTATGCTGATGTGCGCACTTTCAGAGCCTCACGGACGGATTTGTCTACCCAGGGCTTTTGATTTGGGTAGATTTTAATTTTGGTGGAGGGGATTGTTTCTTCGACCAGAGTACAGACATAGTCAATTACCGTTTCGGTGTATTCGTTAATATTGGCTGTGTTATCACGGAATACACTCCAGTCTGTGCAGTCAAGTGCAGCTTGGAGTGACTCCTCTGACGTCACGGCCCAACGCTTAACCTCTCGCGAGACCACCGGCGTTCGCTTGAGACTTTGTTTGTACTTTGGCAAAAGAAAGATGGCGGCGTGATCGCTTTTACCGAATGGACTAAGAGCCTGTGACTTGTACCCATTCTTAAATTGCGAGTATACATGGTCTAATATGTTCTCGCCTCTGGTGGGACAGGTCACATGCTGATAGAAATTCGGCAACACCTTTTTAAGACGCGCGCTGTTGAAATCACCCAGAACCAAAATGGCAGCGTCAACATTAGCTGTCTGGAGTTTGTTTACCTCGTCGTGAAGTTTTGAAAGTGCGACCCCAGTGTTCGCGTGTGGTGGAATGTACACTCCGATGAGGATGATGGACGTTAACTCTCTTGGGAGGAAGAAGGGTCGACATTTTATCGTGATAAACTCCAGGTCTGGGGAGCAGTGGTTAGACAGTTCCTTTGCGTTGCCTACATCGCACCACTCCTTGTTTATCATGAAGGCAATGCCGCCTCCTTTCTTCTTTAGTGACTCTTCTGCCGTCCGGTCCTTGCGGAGGACGAAGAAGTGGTCTGCCGGTTCTATTGCGTGATTCGAGACATCTGGACTCAGCCAAGTTTCTGTGAAACAGAGGACGTTACAATCCCGAATGTCCCTCTGGAATTGGATCCGTGCTCTGATGTCGTCCAGTTTATTCCCTATCGATTGCACATTGGCCAACAATATGCTGGGCAATGTGGTTCTGTGTCGTTTGGACCTCAGTCTGTTCCGGACTCCGGCTCTCTTCCCTCTTCGTCGTGGCGTCTCCTGGCTTTGGCCATGGCCACAACAAAGGATATCGGCGGGCCATTGTTGTTGTTCGGCAATCCGATCCAGAGAGCAATCCAATCGGTAAGTTTTCTTTAATCCAATGTCAATGATTGACTGACGGTCATACACGTATAATGCACCAACAGTAGGTGCAAATAAAACTCTTAATACTATAAAAATTAACAAAAGAAAGCACAGTCTCGACGGAGCGATCAGAGAGGCAGCCGTTCGTTGCAGGCAGCCGTTCGTTGCAGCGCCATGATCATTATGAAGCAAACTATAATAATTTATAATAATAATAATAATAATAATAATAATAATAATAATAATAATAATAATAATAATAATAATAATAATAATAATAATAATAATAATAATAATAATAATAATAATAATAATAATAATAATAATAATAATAATAATAATAATAATAATAATAATAATAATAATAATAATAATAATAATAATAATAATAATAATAATAATAATAATAATAATAATAATAATAATAATAATAATAATAATAATAATAATAATAATAATTATTATTATTATTATTATTATTATAATAATAATAATAATAATAATAATAATAATAATAATAATAATAATAATAATAATAATAATAATAATAATAATAATAATAATAATAATAATAATAATAATAATAATAATAATAATAATAATAATAATAATAATAATAATAATAATAATAATAATAATAATAATAATAATAATAATAATAATAATAATAATAATAATAATAATAATAATAATAATAATAATACACTGTGTTTGTATAGCACCTTTCATACAAGAATTGCAGCTCAAAGTTCTTCACAGCAGTACAAAAAGAGAGGCATAAAATGAGCACAACATTGGCAGATCAAGAGCAATGCATAAAGTGCAGACATAAAGCATAAAATAGATAGCAGTATAATAGACAAAGTCAAGGTAAGACATAGAACATTAAATCACATCGTTTTTCATATTAGGATCTAAGATCTAGGGTTAACTCGCCGAACGTTGAGCGCCAGGACCCCCGAAAACCAGAGTATAGTCGGGTTTTCATCGTTGTTTCTTTTATTCGATATTTCCATTCATAAAGACATGCCGGCAGCCTGTGTTATCACTGGGGATGGGTCTGAGATCTCAAAAGCTATGTTTCTAAGGTGGAAGAATTATGTTTTTGTCAACTTGTTGATTGTGATTTAAAGCTTAGGTCTGAGTCTACCATAACACCAAGACTTAACTCACTCAAATAGATAGACTACAGATGGAAATTAGCTTCTGCTAAATCTGGTGCAAACATATTTTCATGTAACAATGATTAATTGTCCACAATTTTTTATTTTCTTTTTAAATAGATTCGGGGCTTTTCAGAAAACATTCGGGGCTTGAGCCCAAGTAGCCACCCCCTAGCCCCGCCCCTGGTTTACGGTCAAATTGTCTCCTTGTATTTAAAGTTATATCCATTAATTATGAATTGATAGCACTAGTACATTTCCATAATGTTTTGAATTGTTAGTGCAGTAGACCTTTTTATTATAATTAGGCCTAGAGATCAGAGCTTTAATAATGTAACTAATGATGGCCTTGATTTATGTTACAGGTGCTGGGAATGTAACAGAAATGATCAAGTAGGTCCCAAGCTTTTGCATCACTATTAAGGCATTCTTTAACAGCATCATAACACATTAAAACACATTTAGCTGGTTAGTGTTTGTCCTTGTATTTAAAGATATATCCATTATTTATGAATTGATAGCACTAGTACATTTCCATAATGTTTTGAATTGTTAGTGCAGTAGACCTTTTTATTATAATTAGGCCTAGAGATCAGAGCTTTAATAATGTAACTAATGATGGTCTTGATTTATGTTACAGGTGCTGGGAATGTAACAGACATAATCAAGTAGGTCCCAAGCTTTTGCATCACTATTAAGGCATTCTTTAACAGCATCATAACACATTAAAACACATTTAGCTGGTTAGTGTTTGTCCTTGTATTTAAATATATATCCATTATTTATGAATTGATAGCACTAGTACATTTCCATAATGTTTTGAATTGTTAGTGCAGTAGACCTTTTTATTATAATTAGGCCTAGAGATCAGAGCTTTAATAATGTAACTAATGATGGTCTTGATTTATGTTACAGGTGCTGGGAATGTAACAGATATGATCAAGTAGGTCCCAAGCTTTTGCATCACTATTAAGGCATTCTTTAACAGCATCATAACACATTAAAACACATTTAGCTGGTTAGTGTTTGTCCTTGTATTTAAAGATATATCCATTATTTATGAATTGATAGCACTAGTACATTTCCATAATGTTTTGAATTGTTAGTGCAGTAGACCTTTTTATTATAATTAGGCCTAGTGATCAGAGCTTTAATAATGTAACTAATGATGGTCTTGATTTATGTTACAGGTGCTGGGAATGTAACAGAAATTATCAAGTAGGTCCCAACCTTTTGCATCACTATTAAGGCATTCTTTAACAGCATCATAACACATTAAAACACATTTAGCTGGTTATTTGTCCTTGTATTTAAAGATATATCCATTATTTATGAATTGATAGCACTAGTACATTTCCATAATGTTTTGAATTGTTAGTGCAGTAGACCTTTTTACTATAATTAGGCCTAGAGATCAGAGCTTTAATAATGTAACTAATGATGGTCTTGATTTATGTTACAGGTGCTGGGAATGTAACAGAAATTATCAAGTAGGTCCCAAGCTTTTGCATCACTATTAAGGCATTCTTTAACAGCATCATAACACATTAAAACACATTTAGCTGGTTAGTGTTTGTCCTTGTATTTAAAGATATATCCATTATTTATGAATTGATAGCACTAGTACATTTCCATAATGTTTTGAATTGTTAGTGCAGTAGACCTTTTTATTATAATTAGGCCTAGTGATCAGAGCTTTAATAATGTAACTAATGATGGTCTTGATTTATGTTACAGGTGCTGGGAATGTAACAGAAATGATCAAGTAGGTCCCAAGCTTTTGCATCACTATTAAGGCATTCTTTAACAGCATCATAACACATTAAAACACATTTAGCTGGTTATTTGTCCTTGTATTTAAAGATATATCCATTATTTATGAATTGATAACACTAGTACATTTCCATAATGTTTTGAATTGTTAGTGCAGTAGACCTTTTTATTATAATTAGGCCTAGAGATCAGAGCTTTAATAATGTAACTAATGATGGTCTTGATTTATGTTACAGGTGCTGGGAATGTAACAGAAATGATCAAGTAGGTCCCAAGCTTTTGCATCACTATTAAGGCATTCTTTAACAGCATCATAACACATTAAAACACATTTAGCTGGTTATTTGTCCTTGTATTTAAAGATATATCCATTATTTATTAATTGATAGCACTAGTACATTTCCATAATGTTTTGAATTGTTAGTGCAGTAGACATTTTTATTATAATTAGGCCTAGAGATCAGAGCTTTAATAATGTAACTAATGATGGTCTTGATTTATGTTACAGGTGCTGGGAATGTAACAGAAATTATCAAGTAGGTCCCAAGCTTTTGCATCACTATTAAGGCATTCTTTAACAGCATCATAACACATTAAAACACATTTAGCTGGTTAGTGTTTGTCCTTGTATTTAAAGATATATCTATTATTTATGAATTGATAGCACTAGTACATTTCCATAATGTTTTGAATTGTTAGTGCAGTAGACCTTTTTATTATAATTAGGCCTAGTGATCAGAGCTTTAATAATGTAACTAATGATGGTCTTGATTTATGTTACAGGGTTAGGTGCTGGGAATGTGGAGATGTAAGGGGTGCACAGAAACTGTATCAAGTAGGTTCAAGCTTTTGCATCACTACAGGTTAAGGCATCCACGATTTGGAAGTAGTTATCCCTTTCCATGTACGTACCTGCACTGCCCATGTACATTTAAGACGTGGAATTCCCTTATTGTTCACCACAATAAAACCCATTCCACTGGGGTCACTCGGAAAGAGAAGGCAATATTCAGTTGCAGCCTTTGTGCTTGCAGGGATTTAGCATCAGAGAAGGATTATTTTTGTCATATAAATGCACATCTCAAAAGAAGTGAGACGGTTGATTGTATGTTTTTAGGCTGTGACTTTAAAACAAACATTTCTGGCACATTTAAGTCACACAAAAACAGAAAACACTGCCATCACACATTGGTTGATTTTAAACCTGGAGTGATTGTAACTACGATAGCATCTCTGAATGAATTGGAGGCAAATAGTCAGGAGTGTGTAGAGCAGTCAGATACTGCCATTCCTTCAAGTAGTCATTCTCATACTGAGGACTTGCAGGAGGTCATAGAGCAAGGATTTGCAGCTGCTTTGCTGAAGTTGGAGAATTTGGTCCATGTACCAAGCACTGCTCTTGATGTGTTTTTAAGGGAACTCCATCATTTGATTTCTTCTGCACCTGTTCCATTATCTTGTGACATTGTGAGTGACATCTTTCATCAGAAAAACCTCACTGTTGATGAATGTACAATTAGAGATTAATGCAATTTATTCTGGTAATCCTGTGCAAAGGTCCATACAAAAAGGTGGCCCCCTAAGTACAGCACATCTGCGTAAGCAGTATTACAAGGAGAACTTCAGTGTTGTAGAGCCAGTGGAATACATTCTAGATCGTAAAAACAAGCGCAGTTTCCAATATGTCCCATTATTGAAGTCCCTGCAGCAACTGTTGGGTCGAAGGGATATCATTGATAACATTGTTGAGTGCCATCAAAGACAGGAAGGCACATATCAGTACAAGTCCTCAAGAGATGGTTCCCTATTTAAGGGTAATAGTTTCCTCGCTGGAGAAAATCCAACTATCATCCTAAATTTGACTGACTTTGAAACCTGTAACCCCCTTGGCACCTCGCGAAAGAAGCATAAGCTTTGTGCTGTTTATTGGGTGTTGGCTAACTTGCCTCCGGGTTCTCATTCCTCGTTAACATCGATCTACTTGTCAGTTTTGTGCAAAACCGATGATGTTAAAATCTATGGTTATGCAAAAATCTTTGAACCGCTTCTACAAGATCTGAAAACTTTTTTATTTTTATGTCCCACTGTTGGGTGAGTCAGTTAAAGGTACAATATTCAGTGTAGTGGCTGACAACCTAGGAGCACACAGTGTCGCTGGATTTTTGGAGAGTTTTTCAGGGGAATACTACTGCAGATTTTGCACAGGAAAGAGCAGTGATATTCAGCAACATTCGTTGCATCTGGTGCTTTCAGTCTGAGAACCAAGGAACTCCATCAGGCCCATGTCAAACAAGCCCAAGATACAGGGACATTTTGTTGTGGAGTGAAAAGGGAATGCGTCTTCACAAATAATGTCTCTCATTTTCACGTCATCTTTGGCTATTCACCTGATCTTGCCCATGACCTTTTGGAGGGTATAATCCCTGCAGAGCTAGCTCATTGCTTAAGAGTGCTTATATCCAGAAAGCTTTTCACATTGGCTGATCTGAACAGCGCCATTCTGAAGTTTCCCTACAAATGGGCCGACAGGACAAACAAACCTCATGTAGTGTGACAAAGTTTCTCCAGCAGAAAAACAGTGGGAGGAAATGCTCATGAAAATTGGAGTTTGGTCCGGTTCTTACCTTTTTTGGTTGGTTCACTTGTACCTAAAGATGAGCCTGAATGGCTTGTTCTTATGGATCTGAAGGACATCACTGAGCTTGTAGTTGCCCCTGTACATAGTGATGACTCGCTGGCTTTTTTAGAAAGTAAAATCCTAGAGCACAGGCAGAGATACCAGGAGTTGTTCCCTGCCATCAGGCTGCAACCAAAACACCATTATCTGGAGCACTACCCCCAGATGTTTAGGCTGTTTGGTCCACTTGTCGGACAGTGGACAATGCGATTTGAGGCTAAGCATAGCTTTTTTAAACAGGTTATCAGACACACAAGCTGTTTCAAGAATGTGCCCCTCTCTTTAGCCTCAAAGCATCAGATGATGATCGCTTACCATCTGAGCTCTCCATGTCTGAGCAAGCCTAAGCTAGAGGTCTCAGCTGTATCCACTCTACCAGTAGACTTACTCAAAGAGGAAATAGCACAAGTCATCAGGCAAAAGTTCCCTGACACGACTGAGGTTCAACTTGCACAGTGTGTGACAACCAATGGCATAACCTATAGGAAGGGAATGATAGTGGCCCACAGAGCAGAAGGGGGATTGCCTGAATTTAGTGAAATTGATCAAATCTGCATTTTACAAGAGAGTGTATTCTACATTGTCCAAGAGCTTTGTGGTTGGTACAGAGAGCATTATAGAGCCTTCGAACTCAGCCCAGCACCCACAAGAACATTCACTTTTGTGGCACTCTGTGAACTCCTGGATACTTATCCACTGGTTGACTACAAGATTGGATCAGCCCGCATGGTGACATTGAAAAGGCATATTGAAATAAAAGGTCTGTCTGTCTGTCACTGTCACTGTCTGTCACCGTCACTGTCTGTCTGTCACTCACTCTCTGTCACTGTCACTCACTCTCTGTCACTGTCACTCACTCTCTGTCACGGTCTATCTCTGTCTGTTTGTCACTCACTCACTGTCTGTTACTGTCATGGTCTGTCACTGTTTGTCTGTCATAAAAGGTGTGCTATCAGGGGGGAATGGGGGTTATTGGGGAAAAGGTAGTCTCACGTTAGTGGAGAGAGGTCTGGTTTCCATTCACAAACTTACTGTACTCAATACTTGAAAAGTAGGCTTTTACCACTTAATTTGAAATCTGAAATGTATGGATGTCTGATGTCTAATAACTTTTTTTGTGTCTCTACAGAGTAAAAGACTTTGAAGATGGCGACTCCTGTGATCCTTAAGATCATCTTGACTGATGGCAGCTCTTGACTGAGATTGACTCTCTCCCATGGATTCCCTGCATCCGTTGATGGCCTTCTTATTGAAGTGATGAAACAGTGTGGACTTCAGGGCAGCTTCAGACTTCAATTTAAGGACTCCTTGTTTGGAAATGATTTCCTTAACCTTACCTCCATTTCAGAACTAGAAGACAACGGTACTCTTAAAGTTGTGGATATGTCAAGGCCCATTATTCTCTATCCAGTCCTAAACCCCCAAGCTCTCGATCCTTTCTCTGGAAATACTTCTCTGCTCTCGTCGGATGGATCTATGGATACAGATATACTGTCATCGAGTGGGTCTACAACGTCCTCTTGGCCTACTTCTTCTCAACTGCCTGAATCTGTGGATCCAGATGTACTGCCATCAATTGAGTTTAGGAGCTCACGGTCCTCTTGGCCTGCTGTTTTCCATGTGCCTAAGTTCCCCTATGATGCTGAAATAAAACTTGAGCAGGCAAATTTAGCTTATAGTCAAAATGGCACTGTACTTACCCCTTATCCCAAGTTGAAGTCAGCCATCCTTGATGGTTTAGTGCAGGAAATTGTTCTGTATAAAGTCTATGTCAGTGATACGGAGATGGAACAAACAGCCCAGAGTCTTATCAAGGCACATCCATGTTTAAATGAGAAGGGGTCCAGCACTGGATATGGCGCATGGAAGATGAGTTTAAAATATAAATTGGGTAACTACCGCAGAGAGCTGAGACATCTGGGCTGCCCAGAGGTGACGGTGAACTCTTTAAGAAACAAACCAACAGGAAAGCGTGCAGCCTTCGGTGTCAAAAAGGCCAAGAGAGCAGAGGTTAACTTCTGCCCACCATACCCATCAGCAGAAACGGAGGAACGTCTGGAGGCCATGCAGAAAGATCTACTCTTGGATGTGAAGAAGAGGAACAACAGATGTTGTGAAACTGAAGATGGAGAAGACTTTCGCACATAGAAGACTTGAAGTCGTCCGTGATGCACCAATGGTGGAGCCTTTCATGGCAAGGTGGCCAGCTCTCTTTGAAGTCAGTGAGGTATGGCTTATTCATCTTGGATTTGCTGTTGATAACGTTACAAGGGAAGTGTTGGGTCCATTGTCAAACTGCTAATATGATTTTATATTTCGTTGTGCTATATCTCCCCCTTCCTGATCGGCTGTATATATAACAGTGGCTTTCTACCCTCTAACCATTTTATTCTGATTCCTGTGCTTTTTACCTGTCTTCAGATCAATGCTGAATTCAAGAGAATCACCACCATGCCACTTCAGTCCAAGTTCCTGTCTCAGCTTCATCTCCACTCTGACAACCTGACGAAGCTGTTACAAAAGAGGGGAGGACAGCTAGGGGAAAAGCTCAAAAGGCAAATGGCACAAATGGCTGACGTAAGTGCTAACTGGTCCCACTGTCATGAAAAACCTACAAAGTTTTGAATTATGGCTGTTTTGGGGGAATTAAGATTTTCTTTATTGGAGGAAAGGCTATGGAAATGAATTTTTTAGTTACCACAAATGATTGGTAAAGAGGGCAATCAAATTGTACAGGAGGCCATGAGTGCTTTATTTTTCATCTTTTTCCTTTCACTATTTGCATCTTTTTGTCTCAGTTTGAACCTTTCCTCTAAAATGAGGTATAGTACTGCTTTCAAACCTCTAGTGCTGCGTTAATTTTTCAATACTGGTATACCGTGCAACACTACTCACAGCAAGGCTTGTGCCATCGTAGGAATCCTACTGTTATATTCTCAGAGAAATATGTAGTCATATATCAGTTTGAACCAGTAGTTGACTTTAAAATAAAGCACAATGGCTGAATTAAGACACTAATCAAGAAATGTTCCTTTCAGTGTGATGACGTGGATGCTGGACGAGAGTGTATCCTGAAGGGACTGTGTATCTACATGGGTGAAGATCCAGAAAGCCTTGTGCGAGAATATGTGGTATGTAGGCCTACATCATCAGTTTCTTTTCTCATTTGGCCTTGTAGTCCATGCAGAGTAAGGTCTGACCCATGACTAATTGTAACAGAAAGTACCTTCACTTTTATGTTTATATTGATGCCACTGTTTGTTTGTCAGGGCTGAGACATATTTAGCCACAGACTTACCCCCCCCCCCCCCCCCCCCCCCCGGCATACCACAAAGCGATTCGGGCAGTCCTTTGTGCCGGTGGCAATCAGGCTCCACAACCAGGCAGGGCCAGGACGGGCTAACTGCTGTGGACTGGAGGAGCTGGGTTGTGGACTGTAACCAATTAATTTAATTTAATTATTTAACATCATGATTGGACTTGTTTATTTTTCTTTTCACCACTTATAGCTCTATTTTAGCCCTATTTTAGCTCTTTTTATCCCTATGTATTTGTCCATCTTGTTTTTAACACATACTAATAAGTGTATGTTATGTATTAACTGTTTTTACTGTTTTTAAATTGCTGTTATGCTGTAATGGACATCTGAATCTCCCCTCAGGGATAAATAAAGGTTTTCAATCAATATAAGGTGTTAGCCCTTGTTTAATCTTTGTCTGTTTTCGACAGGGTATGGATGAAGACGTCATCAACAAGGCCATCGAAGACACCACTGTGGGGATTTATGTTCTTAAAGATCATGCTTCAAGTGACGAACCAGAGAACATAGGAATTATCCTCGAAGGCACCAAGATATTGGAAGGTCTGGATAATGGCGCATTAGCTGTTGCAATGCTGTTCGGACTGATGTATGCCTTAAACCTCAGCTACCCTTTGCAGCTCCGCTACACCTTTGAGGTAATCCAAAAGATTTTCATGGAACTGGATGGAGGTAAACTTTCAAACAAGGCACTCGCTCTAAAAAACAGGCTCTTTCAGTGAAAGCACGTTGAAAATGTTAATTAGCTAAAAACGTGTTGACCGACGGAGAGAAACAAACAGAGACAGACAGACAGTGATAGACATTGGGCCCACTTGTTCTATGCGCCGCCGAGGCATCTTAAAGGAAAACTCCAACATCTTCCCTGGAGTTGGACAAGAAGATACATACCTTTTTCGTCTCTCTGCATGCATTGGGCTTAGGGAACGCCTGGGCCGTTAGCCTAGCTTAGCTTCATCACTGGAAGTGGGGCAGACATAGCCTAGTCCACTACAGTCAGGAAATATACTCCAAATACAACTCCCAAATGTTCCTATAAACATGTTGTGACCTGTGTATTTACCATGTCTCCCAGTCACACAAGTCACACGAGTCTCCCAGTCACACAAGTCTCCAAGTCACTTGTGTGACTTGGAGACTTGTGTGACTTGTGTGACTTGGAGACTCGTGTGACTTGTGTGACTTGGAGACTCGTGTGACTGGGAGACTTGTGTGACTTGGAGACTTGTGTGACTGGGAGACTCGTGTGACTGGGAGACTTGTGTGACTTGGAGACTTGTGTGACTTGGAGACTTGTGTGACTTGTGTGATTTGGAGACTCGTGTGACTTGTGTAACTTGGAGACTTGTGTAAATGGGAGACTCGTGTGACTTGTGTGACTTGGAGACTTGTGTGACTGGGAGACTCGTGTGACTTGTGTGACTTGGAGACTTGTGTGACTGGGAGACTCGTGTGACTTGTGTGACTCGGAGACTTGTGTGACTGGGAGACTTGTGTGACTGGGAGACTTGTGTGACTTGGAGACTTGTGTGACTTTTGTGACTTGGAGACTCGTGTGACTTGTGCGACTTGGAGACTTGTGTGACTGGGAGACTTGTGTGACTTGTGTGACTTGGAGACTTGTGTGACTGGGAGACTTGTGTGACTGGGAGACTTGTGTGACTTGGAGACTTGTGTGACTGGGACACTTGTGTGACTAGTGTGACTGGGAGATGTGGTAAATACACAGGTCACAACATGTTTACAGGAACGTTTGGGAGTTGTATTTTGATTGTATTTGGAGTATATTTCCTGACTGTAGTGAACTAGGCTAGATGTCTGCCCCACTTCCAGTGATGAAGCTAAGCTAGGCTAACGGTCCAGGCGTTCCCTAAGCCCAATGCATGCAGAGAGACGAAAAAGGTATATATCTTCTTGTCTAACTCGAGGGAAGATGTTAAATAAGCTAATTTCCCAAAATGTTTGAGTTTTCCTTTAAAATCACCTGCTATCAAAATGTCTCAATCAAACCTGCACCACCTCGCCGTCTGTTGTTATTACATAATTTATTTAATTGCTTTTTATAAACATACGCACTTAAAGTTTTTCTATTTTTCAGCAAATCTCTTCATTACACCAATACTGTTGTGCTGTCAGAACAGTATTATGTTTGTAGGTGAAGTAGTTACCTATATGCTGTCGATGCAGGGTTTAATTGTTGTTCAAGTAAGTTCAAGTTACTTGTTGTATTTTGTATTTCTCTTCATCCATTACTTAATCTTACACCAGATGTGTATCAACAGTAGTTTTTTTCCCTTATTTTCATTTGTTTGTGGTAACAGTTCACAGTATTTTGTATTTGCCTTTTAAATCCCGTTTATGCTGTTAAAGAATGCCTTAATCTGTAGTGATGCAAAAGCTTGGACCTACTTGATAGTTTCTGTTACATTCCCAGCACCTAACCCTGTAACATAAATAGAATAGAATAGAAATACTTTAATCATCCCGAGGGAAATTGTTCACAGTAAACATTTAGGTAGACAAAACAAATCACAAATAAGAACAAAAAATTGCCTAAGAATAAAGAATAAAATAAAATACGGTCCGGGATTCACATTTCCTATGTAATGTATGTACATGCTAATATAAATACAGTAAAAAATAGAGATCTACATTAAGTTTATAAGTGTAATATTGACAATGTTGTTTTAAAAGTAAAAGTCCAGGAAGATGGTAACCGTCACTCTGTGCTCAGTGATGCAGTGAGGCACAGTGATGCATATAATTATAATGATCACTGTGCATCACTGAGCACATGAGTGACAAGTCAAATCCATTAGTTACATTATTAAAGCTCTGATCTATAATTATAATAGAAATATCTACTGCACTAACAATTCAAAACATTATGGAAATGTACTAGTGCTATCAATTCATAATTAATGGATATATCTTTAAATACAAGGACAAACACTAACCAGCAAAATGTGTTTTAATGTGTTATGATGCTGTTAAAGAATGCCTTAATCTGTAGTGATGCAAAAGCTTGGACCTACTTGATAGTTTCTGTTACATTCCCAGCAGTATTTATATGCTGTCGATGCAGGGTTTACTTGTGTTATGGTTTGACACCGACCCCAAACGCAACGACACAAGAGAGTTGGATTCAGAGTTGCCAAATACAAGGGCTTGTTTATTTGGTGACTAGAATAAGTGAAACAGGGAAAGCAGGTCAACAAGAAACAGGTACAATGAACAAGGGGCAAAGTTCTGCTGCTCTGCAGCTTCTCCCGGAAGGGTAGTCTTGGGAAGCAGGAGCAGACCTCTGTACCGCTCTGCAGACTCTCACGGCGGACCTCTCAGATGTTGTGCAAGACCGAGAGAGGGAGAGAGGGAACGGGTCAGTGACAGAGCAGACTTGAAACGAGCTGGAGGACAGGGTGTTATATTCTTCGTGTTAAACAACACAGTGATGTGCAATATTCCAAAAAACAGCCCAAGTGAATATCTTCATGTAAAACACACAGTGAGCAAAATCCAAACACCGTCCAAATGTGAAATACTATCTTCGTGTAAACACACAGTGAGCAAAAATCCAACACAGTCCAAATGTGAAACAATATCTTCGTGTAAATACACAGTGAGCAAAAATCCAAACAGTCCAAATGTGAAATAATATCTTCGTGTCAATACACTGTGGGAGGTGGAAGATCCCCAAAATATTATTCCAAAAAAGGAAAGAGCAAAAACGATAATGGCTGGGTGAGTGACTGTCTGACAAAAAGGTGGTAGACTTCAGTGTAAAGGTTTACACACGAAAATCGGAAATAGGTCAAGACAGTCAATCTAGAAAAACTCACCCAGACGAGCTGCGTAAAGGAACAGGAACAAAGTGGAGGCGAGCGCGCGCCACGGAGCAGGTATCCAAGCGAAGGCTTCTAGGAACTTCCTGGAGATTAGCACAGTGAAACAGAAGCAACGGGGAAAAACATCCAGCGACAAATCAAGACGAACCAACAACTTAGGGTGGGGAAAACGGGGTATAAATAATGAGGGATCGATTGATTGAAAAGCAGTGACAGCTGGGGAATGTGATTGAAAAGCGTGGGGAAGTGAGAGAACCAATCAGCGACGTCTCAGATGACGTCAGCGGGGAGAAACGTGTGAACGAGGGAATTGAAATACTTGACAGAAAAAATGAATGAAAACAAAGCGAGGGTGGTTAAAGGAACAGAACGAGTGAGAAGGCAAGGACAGAAACCTCACAGTACCCCCCCCTCCACGGGAGCCACCTGGCGACCAGGCCGACCCGGCCCGTCAGGATGGGCTCGATGGAAGTCAGTGATCATCCACCAACACGGGAGGCGGCGGATCAGGAGCTGGAGGCAAAAGGGGACTGAGGGAGACGGGCTTAACCCGGGAGACATGGAACACGGGGTGGATGTGCATGGATGCAGGAAGCTTCAGGCGCAGGGCCGCCGGACTGAGTACCTTCAGGACCTCGAAAGGTCCGACGAAACGGGGTTTGAGCCTCCTGGCCGAGGACCGTAGCGGGAGGTCCCTTGCGGAGAGCCACACCCCCTGCCCAGGGCGGTAAGTCGGCGCAGGAACCCGGCGCCGGTCGGCACCACGACAGGCGCGCTCAGATGTCTGGAGCAGCGGACCAATCATCACAGTACTTCAAGAAGCCCGTGGTGGGGAAAGAGCCAAACCTTACAGCACCCGGCGACCCACACGGCCCCGGCCTGCCCGGACGGGACCCAAGGAAGCCGGCGATCAGGGGCACTGGAGAGGGGGACAAAGACAGAGGCCCGGAGAGGGGGACCGGAGACGTGGACAGAGGACCGGCGAGGGAGGCCGGAGACGAGGACTGGGACCCGGTGAGGGGGCTGGACGGCACCCGAAGACACCGGGCACGACAGGAGGGGCTCCACCCCTTGATGGCACCGGAGGACCAGGCGATGTGGGGCTCGTGCAGCGCGAGCCAGGGCCTGCCCAGGACCACAGGGACAAGAGGAGAGCTGGTGACGAAAAACTGAAGCCTCTCAACGTGGTCACCAGCAACGGTGAGAAGGACTGGGCAGGTGCGCTGAGTGACGTCAGCCAGGCGGCGATGATCCATTGCGAAGACCTCCAAGGGCCTCTCGAGGTCCTCAAGCGGAATGCCGGCCCGGGTGGCAAACCCAACGTCCATGAAACTCCCCTCAGCACCAGAGTCCATGAGTGCACCCACCGTCGCCCGCTGGTCCGCCCAGGCTAGGGAGACGTCCGCCAGACGGTTGGGTGGTGCACGGGTGGGTATGGACGAGAGGTCCGGAGGCGACTCACCAGCGGGCCTCCGGGGCGGGGGACAGGAAAGACGGCTCACCAGGATATCCCGGGGTCTTGGCGAGCCTGGTCCTCTTGGCCGGGCACGGCAATTGGAGACACGGTGTCCATCCCGGCCACAGTAGAGGCAACGGCCGGAGAAGAGCCTGGACTCCCGTTCGGCCGGGCTAAGGCGGTTGCGTCCCAGCTGCATGGGTTCCTCCTTGGTCACGGCTCGGGAGGGAACAAACCCACCAGTCACGGAGGGGGCAGGACGGACAGCACTGTAGAGGCGGCCGCTGGGAAAGGGAGCCCCTGAGCGGCGGTCGATGGCACAGTCGTAAGGCCGGCGAGGCGGAAAGACCTGAGCCCTGGACTCCCTGAAAACCCCCTCGGGGTCGTAGTACTCGGGGGGTACGTCTGGGGTAAAGAAAACCTCCTCGAGGTCGTGGTCCTCGGGGGGTACGTCTGGGGTACCGAAATCCTCCTCGAGGTCGTGGTCCTCGGGGGGTGCGTCTGGGGGTCCCCGTCGGGTTCTCTCACGTCTTCTCTCCTGGAGGCGTCCGTCGACGCGGATGGCGAGGCTGAACAGGTCCTCGAGGGAATCAGGTTCCTCCTGGGTCGCGAGCTGGTCCCTGACTGCGTCACAGAGCCCCCTCATGAAGGTTAGGCGAAGAGCAGGTTCGTTCCATCCACTCTCAACCGCCGCCAGTCGAAACTCCATGACATAGTCCGTCACCCTGCCGCTCCCCTGTCGGAAGGTCCCCAACCGGGCTCCAGGGTCCAGACCTCGGGCTGGATGGTGGAACACTCTGCGGAGCTCCGCCACGAAGTCTGGGTAGGAGAACAAAAAATCTGCCTCCATTGCCCAGGAGGAAGTGACCCACTGGGCAGCATGGCCTGAAAGTAGGTTGGTTATATAAGCCACTTGGGACCCACGAGCAGAAAAACGGCTTGGTTGATGACGGAAAACCAACTCACATTGCATGATGAATGTGGCACACTCCTCGGGATTACCGTCGAACAGCCGTGGGACGGAGAGAAGGGGTTCCCGAGATGCGAGATCTGCTGGGGCTGCGGGGAATGTTCCTGAAGGGTGTGAGAGGTGAAAGACATTAACGGTGTCGCCCAGCGAGTGAAGCTGAGCGAGAATGTCGGACTGTTGTCCCGCCAAAGCGGCCATTGAACCTTGAATAAGCAGGACCTGCTCTCGGAGTCCCTGTACAGCAGCTGCAGCCGCATCCAGCTGTAGGGCGTGTTCCTTGGCTGACTCTAACTGGACTGCCGCTGCTGTGCTGACTCTCTTGCGGGCGCAGACTGCGCAGGCCAGTACGAACCCCTTGACGTCGTTCCTCATGGTGGGCCACCAGAATCGACGAGCCAGGAAGGAGAACGTGCGATGAACGCCCGGGTGGCAGGCCAACCGGCTGGTATGGCCCCACTGGAGGACCCGGGACCGGACTGAGTTGGGGACAAAGAGACGGTTAACAGGTACATTGCCTGGAGCGCGATGGAAGCGTAGGGCACGCCTTACCACCCCCTCGATGCCCAAGGTGACTACTCTCTCTGTGTCGGCTGGGGTCGTCATTGGTTGGTTCGTAATGTTATGGTTTGACACCGACCCCAAACGCAACGACACAAGAGAGTTGGATTCAGAGTTGCCAAATACAAGGGCTTGTTTATTTGGTGACTAGAATAAGTGAAACAGGGAAAGCAGGTCAACAAGAAACAGGTACAATGAACAAGGGGCAAAGTTCTGCTGCTCTGCAGCTTCTCCCGGAAGGGTAGTCTTGGGAAGCAGGAGCAGACCTCTGTACCGCTCTGCAGACTCTCACGGCGGACCTCTCAGATGTTGTGCAAGACCGAGAGAGGGAGAGAGGGAACGGGTCAGTGACAGAGCAGACTTGAAACGAGCTGGAGGACAGGGTGTTATATTCTTCGTGTTAAACAACACAGTGATGTGCAATATTCCAAAAAACAGCCCAAGTGAATATCTTCATGTAAAACACACAGTGAGCAAAATCCAAACACCGTCCAAATGTGAAATACTATCTTCGTGTAAACACACAGTGAGCAAAAATCCAACACAGTCCAAATGTGAAACAATATCTTCGTGTAAATACACAGTGAGCAAAAATCCAAACACAGTCCAAATGTGAAATAATATCTTCGTGTCAATACACTGTGGGAGGTGGAAGATCCCCAAAATATTATTCCAAAAAAGGAAAGAGCAAAAACGATAATGGCTGGGTGAGTGACTGTCTGACAAAAAGGTGGTAGACTTCAGTGTAAAGGTTTACACACGAAAATCGGAAATAGGTCAAGACAGTCAATCTAGAAAAACTCACCCAGACGAGCTGCGTAAAGGAACAGGAACAAAGTGGAGGCGAGCGCGCGCCACGGAGCAGGTATCCAAGCGAAGGCTTCTAGGAACTTCCTGGAGATTAGCACAGTGAAACAGAAGCAACGGGGAAAAACATCCAGCGACAAATCAAGACGAACCAACAACTTAGGGTGGGGAAAACGGGGTATAAATAATGAGGGATCGATTGATTGAAAAGCAGTGACAGCTGGGGAATGTGATTGAAAAGCGTGGGGAAGTGAGAGAACCAATCAGCGACGTCTCAGATGACGTCAGCGGGGAGAAACGTGTGAACGAGGGAATTGAAATACTTGACAGAAAAAATGAATGAAAACAAAGCGAGGGTGGTTAAAGGAACAGAACGAGTGAGAAGGCAAGGACAGAAACCTCACAACTTGTTGTATTTTGTATTTCAACTTTGATAGTCAACTGTCCCGAACAGTTTTAGAAACATTGACTATCTATTATTATATATTGACTATAGCCACTGCTGTTGTTTACCTCATGTTCAATAAAATGTTTAAATTTTTTGGTACATAACTCTGACTCTTTGCCTTTTTTGTCAATGCCAAAACATGTAAGATTGTATGAACTTGAACAAATCAAGTTAGATTTACATTAAGAAATCAAGTTGTGTTTTGAACAAATCAAGTTAGATTTACATTAAGAAATCAAGTTGTGTTTTGAACAAATCAAGTTAGATTTAAATTAAGAAATCAAGTTGGAGTTAGTGTTGAACATCATTAAAGTATGTTAACATTACACAATTAAATTGTGTTTACTGTAACGACAAATATGTTGAATCAACATGTTTATTTTAAGTAATCTTAATGTGAATGCAATATGTTGGGTAAGTAAGTAAGGAGAACGAGGAAAAGTATGTCAGTTGGACATATTCTGATCATGTGGAACCAATGTACACATTAAAATCAAGTAAATCCAACAAACTTTTTTTTTCACCTATAGGTGGGGTGGGGTTGGGTGGGGGGGGGGGGGCTGTACATTGGAGGTGGGGGGGGGGGGTTGGGTAGGGGTGGGTGGGGGACACTGTACACTGTACATTGGAATACTGACAAAGCCATACGTGGTCATTTACTGTACAACTGGGTTAGGACATTTGTAAGGGCCAGTTTCGAATTGCAGTCTCCCGTAGGTGTTCTTTGAGAGTGTTTTTGAAAGTGGGTAGTGATTCACCTTCCTTTACAGCTTTGGGTAGGGCGTTCCACATTGATGTGGCATAATTGCGAAACGTGTTTAGTCCCTTGTTTGAGCCGAATCTGGGTTTAACATGATTTGTGGAGCTCCCTCTGGTGTTGTGATCGTGGTATACTATTCACTGACCTTTGGGAAGTATTTTGACATGTACATGGGTACCTGTATCTTGTAGACCAGGCCCATTGCAAGTTGCTGTACTCTGTCGTCTACTCTAAGCCATCCTAGGTTGTCAAAGTGGGCAGGGGTGAGGTGGGTTCTAGGAGTCAGGTCAAGCAGTAGTCTGACTAGTTTGTTTTGAGATGTTTGTAATTTGGTTTTTAGTGCCTTTGAGGTGCTTTGGTACCATGAGGTGCAAGCATAGTCATAGTACCCTTGAATGAGTGCTCCTGCCAGAGTCTTGTTTACCAGAGAGGAGATCCGGTACAAGAATCGAGTTCGTTGGTTGACTTTTTTTATTACATTGGATGCCATTTTGTCACAGGAAAGATTAGCCTCTAGGATGGAACCCATGTAATTTCATCTTTCCTTGTGACAATATTGTCACCTACTGTAACTGAGAAGCCGTCGGTCTTGCTGAGTTTGTTATTTGTATATCATATGGTATTTATTTAGTATATATATATATATATATTATATATTTATATGTATGTATATAAATGTATTGGATTGTATAGAGATACAGCGTGTATACATGATATAATTAACAATAGAATAACATTATATAATTTGTGATAGTTAAAAAGGGGTATAGGAATTTAAAAAAGTGTATACTTCTTCCTATACTCCTTTTTCGAACAGGGTTAACTATGATTTGGTTATCTGTTTCTCTTTTTGTTGTCTTTTTTTATTATATTTTGTATTATGTTAAATTAACAGATATATATATATTTTTTTTTTATTATACTTTAAAATCTTTAATTCATTCATTCATAAACTCGTGGTAAAGGTGATTATTTTGACTGACGAATTTAAAAACAAAACAAGTTTAGTAGAGGTTCCCCCCTATAAGATATGAGGGAAGCTGTTGAAGTCAGAGGTTCTGTGTAGGATTGTTAGTAACTGTCTAACTGCATATATAACTGTTTCTACTAGAGGGCGCTCTAGGCGGAGCCACTCAGGAACACCACCAGGTGGCGAGTATAAATATAGATGTCTCCTCCCACTCTTTCTCTTTCCCCCCAGCCTCTCAGTGAGAGGAGAACTCTAGAACTGCTGCTCTGCCATGTGAATAAATAAACCACGCCAGTTAAAGGCTAAAGATAGAAACCATGCCTATTGACCACATTATTGTCGCCCTATAGCCGGATTCTGTCAACAGGTTATGGGCCCAGATAACGCCGGGGCGAAATAATAAGGGTAGCAAGCTTAGCAAAAGTATAGGCTAGGTTAGCGCCGGGAGCACCGCGTGGCTAGACGCTAGGCCAACAAGAGCTAAAGCTACGCCTACCACCAACGAAGAGGATGGAAAACAAGGGAAGGGGCAAATGGCCCTCATTCAATGGAAAAGCAGAGGACTACGAGCTCTGGGAAGAGCGCATGCTATGCTGCATGCACGGTGCGGGACTGAAGGAGACGATCCTGGCAGCCCCCATGGGAGACCTGACGGCGGAAGAGCAAGCCCTGGACGACCAGCGTAACGCAGACGCGCACTGTGAGTTAGCGCCACTGCTCGACGACACCAGCTTGGGGCTGATATTACGCGACACTAAAGACAAAGGCCGAGAAAGCCTGGAGGTGTTGAGAGAGCATTACATCGGGCGAGGAAGACCCCGAGTCGTGGCCCTCTACATAGCACTAACGGCCCTGAGGAAGGGGCACACCGAGACTGTGACCGAATACGTCAACAGAGCGGAGCAGATCACGATGCCATTGAGGAGTGCCGGAGAAGCACCAAGCGATGAGCTAATGATGGCGATGATGATGAGAGGACTACCGGAGCTGTACAAACCGTTCACACTCCTGGTAACACACGGTTCAACGGACATGACGCTGGGACAGTTCAAGGCCAAGTTAAGAAACTTCGAGGCCTCAGAAGATACCCACCCAGCCGCCGCGGAGCGACGCCAAGGGAGAGGACCAGGACCACGGCGGAACTGGCGTGTTGGCGATGCGGAGAGAAAGGCCATCGGAGAAGCGACTGCACAAAGACTGTCTGGTGTAGCTTCTGCAAATCCACGGGGCACACAGACAGAGCGTGCATGAAGAAACACTACGCGCAATACACGCATGGACAAGATGATGGCCATGGACGAGACGGCGGCCATGGACAAAATGGCGGCTACGGACAAGATGGTGGCTACGGACAAGATGACGGCTGTGGACAGGATGACGGCAGCGGACACGATGACGGCGACGGTCGACATGAGACGACGCCCGGAGAATAACGGGACAAGAAGACTGCGCTTTCGGGGGGGCGGACGGCGTGCATCGCCGGACCGGCCCAGCTGCAGCGGGCCCAGAGGAGGGGACTGATCGTGGACACAGGTGTGTCGTTCCATGTCATCAACGACAGGAGTCAGTTCAAGAACTTTGACGACACTTTCCACCCGGAGAGGCACAGCATGGAGCTGGCAGACGGGAGACGCATCTACAGATTGGCGCAAGAGAGAGGAGACGCACAGGTATGCCTCACGGACAGTAGGGGGCGCCGGCATACGGTGACGTTAAAGAATGCTCTCTATGTACCAATCGTTCCCACAAGGACTATTTTTTGTAATAGGTGCTACTGCAAGCGGTGCCAAGGTATTCTTCAATAAATGTAAAACATGTCTTGTAGAACCTGACGGTACACGGTTTGACATAAAGATGCACCAGAGAATATATTATCTGCAAACGGAGTGTAATGACAACGACAAGTGTAATGATAATAATGATATGTGTAGCGTGACGGCCAGTCACGATATTCAGACATGGCACGAGATTATGGGTCATTGTAATTACGAGGATTTACTGAAACTGCAAGCAGTGACAGAAGGCATGCACATTGAAGGTGAAAAGCGTAGACCTGACAAAAATTGTCCAGTGTGCAAAACGGGAAAGTTTACTCAACCGAGAAACAGAAATCCCACAGAAAAAGTAAGGGTACCACTTGCATTAGTTGACACGGACCTAGCCGGCCCAGTAAGCAACGAGTCCATAGGAGGCTTTAGATATGTACAGTCTTTTACATATGTGTGCACAGGGGCAGTGTTTGTTTACTTTCTCAAAGCAAAGAGTGACACAATCCAGGCCACAGAGAAATTCCTGGCAGACGTAGCCCCTTATGGTAACGTAGGATGCTTGAGGTCCGACAACGAAACCGAGTTCACAAACAGAGAGTTCCAATCACTGTTGAGAAGGTACAAGATAAGACACGAGACGTCACGTCCATATCCCCCACACCAGAACGGAGTGGCAGAGAGGGAATGGCGCACCCTTTTCGAAATGGCTAGGTGTAAGCTAGTAGATAGTAACTTACCTAAGAGCCTATGGCATTATGCGGTGCAAGGAGCCGCTTACACCAGAAACAGGTGCTTTAATAAGCACTCGGGCACCACCCCGTATACAACACTGACAGGAAAGAAGTGTAATCTAGCCAGAATGCACCGATTTGGATCAGTGTGTTATGCGTACCTGCAGGACAGGGGAAAGCCCGAGTCCAGATGTGTAAAAGGACTTTTTGTAGGACACGACAAGGGAAGCCCCGCTTTCCTAGTTTATCATCCCGGTAAAGGGAGAGTGCAGAAACACATGCTAGTCAAGTTTGTCACAAAGGCAACATGTGAGAGCGAGACACAGACAGAGGAGCCAGAGCCTGACTCCAGAGTAAGGTCTGTAGAAACAGAGACACATCAGCCCAGTGTACTTAGTACGGTCGTGCAGGCAGACAGTCAGCAACCCCCAGAGGGCGATGACGAGGAGCACCCGAGGGTGACGTCAAGTGCCCCAAGCAGTGGGAGGTATCCCTCAAGGGAACACAAACCCCCAAAGTATCTGACAGACTATGCCCGGAAAGGGAGTGACAAGGAGGACAGTACACCTACCCCTGTTGATTACTGCTACAGGGTAGTCAGTGGGGTAACCCCGACCTTTAAAGAGGTCACATTGTCCCCCGAAGAGGGCAGACAGACAGTGGGAGGGAAATGGGTGTATTCAACCAAGTTACCAGAGGGCAGACAGACAGTGGGAGGGAAATGGGTGTATTCAATCAAAGAGGGTATTGAAGGCCACAACAAATACAAAGTATGGTTCGTAGAAAATTGCTTAAATGCTGAAGGAGGGTACTCCAATGTTTAAATACTGAAGGAGGGTGACTAACTGCTTAATTGCTGAAGGAGGGTACTCCATGTTTAAATACTGAAGGAGGGTGACTAATTGCTTAAATGCTGAAGGAGGGTACCCCATGTTTAAATACTGAAGGAGGGTGGCTACACTGCTTAGATGCAGGAGTATGATACTCTAGGTTTAAATACGGGAGGAGTAGATTCCAGGTTTAAATACCTGATTAAGAGTCCATGTCTAAATACTGAAATGGATCCTATGTTTAATTCCATGTTTAAGTACACACAGAAATACGCAATTTTAGAGTAATTAGAGACGAATACTGAAGAACTAGATTAGAGGTTCTCAAAGTGAGTTCCAGGTCCATGAGAGGGATCTGGGCAGTCCCCATAGGAAATTCAAAGTTAACAGGACCAAATAATCAGTTTCTTATTTATTTAACCTTTATTTAGCCATGATAAAACATTGATCTGGTCCAAGAGGCCCCAACGAGAGTACAAATATACATATGTAGCAGCCTGAATATTCTACAAAGTATTCAGTAGTGCTAACTAACTGTTATTTTTCCTGTGTGTGTATAACGTGTGATTTACAGTGTTCCTTTGGATAGACTAACAGTGTTCCTTTGGATAGCTCGCCCAGTCTAACGACGAAGTGAGGTGCTACTCTTCTCCAGATTACTAGCAATAACATTGAACCTTTGTTTCCCTTTCTGGAGCGGTTTTTGCGTGGGACCGGTGGAGGTTGCCAGCAGGGGGCGGAGTGCAGTGGTGGCAGGCGAAGCAGTGGAGAGAAGCAAGCAACGAGGAAGAGGGAATCACCTGGAGGTGAGGGGAACAGGAAGCTCTCTTCGACATTGGACTTGGCCGTGGACGGTCGCAGCCACAACGGGAGGTGCTTTGGAATAGCCCTGTTGAAGAAGTCAGTGAAGGGGAGCCCCGCCGGAGCGAGCGACGGGTGATGAGACATACTTGCTAGTGACGGGTTATCCTAGAAGTATCCGTGATAGTGTGTGAGTAAGAGAAACCGAACCCAAGGACTAACGTCTAAGCTAACGAGACTAACGTCTAACGTTATCGGGTTATAGTAGTTACTGTGTGCGGTATAGTAGCATGCCGCTAACGGCTCCGGCTGACTTGAGTAGACTACCGGGCGCGAGGCGCTGAAGAGACCGGTGGTGTAGCCAGCCACGTTGCGTTAACAGTATAACCGAATAGCAGGAGGGTGCGCCGAGACCCAAAGCTTAGCTGTGTTTAAGGTAGCACCAAGTATTAGCTTGTGCGACGGAATCAAGCCAGCAACAGCAGCGGTGGACGCTTCCCAGACGGTACAGAGGACGCCTCTTCCCACCAGCAGAGGACGCCATACAGCACGCTCTGCCCGCTAACCACTGCCTGCTGTTCGCCCAACCTGCTGGCTCTGCTCGCGGATTGCCGACGCCATTTTGTCATCCGGACTAGTGGTGACAAGAGTGGGTCCGCCATCTTGGCTAAGTACTAACAGTACCACGTGTGTATCAACAGCAACGTCCATTGAAGTGAACGCTAATCACCAGTGTCTAAGGCAGACCTGGGCATTGTATGATGATTCTGACCGGCCCGCGAAAGATTTTTTTACTTTTTTCTTTTCATGTCAACGTTCACACGCACAATATACGCTTACCTAGGATTTTACTTGATTCAACAACAAAGCAGTCGGGGCAAGCCGAAAACGGTGGAAAGTGTGGTTATTTGAAGTTTGGATTTCTTTTTTCACAACTGAGGTAGGTAGATTACATTTTTAGAGACTAAAGTACAGAAAAAAGGTACCGTTGGGTACCGGTATCAATTCACAGGTACCGGTACCGTATCGGTTCAAATGTGAACGGTACCCATCCCTACTGAACACACAACTGCAGGGCAAGGGCATTTTTGCTCATGAAATGCATAGCCATGTGAAAGCCTTCATGACAAAATTGCAATTAATTTCAAGGCAACTAGGCAGCAACAATCTCAAACACATGAAAACCCTGAAAGAAGTCAAACCATCAGCTGATCACCGGCACAGGTCCTCATCCATGTTGGGAGCACTGCATGATGAATTTTCAAGGCATTTTCAAGATTTCAAGAATGAAATGAGGATGAAATGCAGCTGGTTTCCTCTCCCTTTACCTGCAGTGTTTATAGTGCACCCACTGATGTTCAGCTTGAACTCATTGACCTGAAGTCTGATTCACTTGAAAGAGCACTTTAAGTCAGCATCACTGCTAGAGTTCTACTCTGCTCTCAAGGAGGAGAACTTTCCAAACATGAGGAGACATGCTCAGAAGATGTTGGTTCTCTTTGGATCCAATGTGAACAGACATTCTCAGTCATGACGTTTACCAAGTCCAGGTACAGATCCTCTCTCACTGATGAACATCTGGCAGCTGTGCTTCGCATCTCCACCTCAGACATGCAACCTGACTTTTTGATGGACTTGTTAAAGCTCAACAGAGACTGGATTTATCACACTGAATGAAAAAAAAAGAGCTGAAGAACACTAAAATGTGGAAATATAACAAGTGAAATGGGACACTTGATATTTTTTTTTCTTTTTTTGCACAGTTCTGAAAACATTAAATGTTTAATATAGGCATGTAAAGTAAAAAAAGGCTACTGGGACACTTTTCTTTACACAGTTCAGTGACATGTCTTGTTTATTTTGGCTATAAGATGATGTGATGTCTTTAGAAAGCTAAGAAAATCCTTGTTTCAATAGTATATGAAACTCAAAATAATAACTTTATTTGTATAGCACTTTTTCATACATGCCCATGTTTCACATTAATTGTTTATCATTTTGGAAATAAATTCTATTTGAATAAATGATATTTTTGAAAGCTAACCTCACCTTTTAATTGCCAAATAATAACATACACTCTTACCAGGGGTCAAAACAATGCCATTTACTGCTTTTTATATAGAAATAAAATTTATATTATGCATAATTGAGTTTGGAATTTTGGCCCGGCCCTCCAACATATTTTCAGTTGCTCATTCGGCCCCCCGGGAAAAATAATTGCCCACCCCTGGTCTAAGGGGTACCCCAAACAATTTAAGACGGCTTAGGTTAGGTTTTCTTTGATAACGTGGGCCCACATTTATTGGTTATTTTTGTTATTGGTTTATTTGACTGTTTGATTCTGAGACATGGGTATGGATTGCTCCAGGTGCTGCTGCGTTAAAGTGCACATCTTCAATACCTATCTGTACTATTTAAAAGCACAGTGCAGGAAACACTCAAAGGTTATCGCACCTCAGAGATGGCAGTGGACATGTATGACAGGACAAAGGCCATATGTAATGGCCTTGGGATTGAGGAACATACTACCAGCCAAAGGAGGAAGCAGAAAAGGATGGACAAGCTCAGACCTCAACTCAGGAGATCAGCTGAGACAGAGATTGTTCTATCCAGTCCTCGGCAGAATGCTGCAAGAGCTTGAGAGCAGGTTCTCATGAGTTGGAGAACAACTTATGAGAGGCATACAGGCATGTTATCCAGCCTCAGACCAGTTTCTCTCAGTGGAATTTCTGCAACCCCTCGCCACACATTACAATATCCAACTACTGCCAGAGGAGATCACAGTTGCAAAGTGTTTCCTGGCCAGGACAGGCAGGGATGCAGTCCCTACTATCCAAAGTGTCTTTTCCCTCCTGGATGATGATGATAATAATAATAATAATAATAATAATAATAATAATAATAATAATAATAATAATAATAATAATAATAATAATAATAATAATAATAATAATAATAATAATAATAATAATAATAATAATAATAATAATAATAATAATAATAATAATAATAATAATAATAATAATAATAATAATAATAATAATAATAATAATAATAATAATAATAATAATAATAATAATAATAATAATAATAATAATAATAATAATAATAATAATAATAATAATAATAATAATAATAATAATAATAATAATAATAATAATAATAATAATAATAATAATAATAATAATAATAATAATAATAATAATAATAATAATAATAATAATAATAATAATAATAATAATAATAATAATAATAATAATAATAATAATAATAATAATAATAATAATAATAATAATAATAATAATAATAATAATAATAATAATAATAATAATAATAATAATAATAATAATAATAATAATAATAATAATAATGACAATGACAATGACAATAACAATAATAATAATAATAATAATAATAATAATAATAATAATAATAATAATAATAATAATAATAATAATAATAATAATAATAATAATAATAATAATAATAATAATAATAATAATAATAATAATAATAATAATAATAATAATAATTAATAATTAATAATTAATAATAATAATAATAATAATAATAATAATAATAATAATAATAATAATAATAATAATAATAATAATAATAATAATAATAATAATAATAATAATAATAATAATAATAATAATGCATTTTATTTATAATGCGCCTTTCAGGACACTAAAAAAAAAGTCCACAAATCGGTGAATGAAAAAATTATAGGATCAAATGAAAACTACTACTTACTAAAAATGGATGTTTAAAAGTACTAAAAACCAAAAGAAAATACCAAACACTAACAAACATTCAGCACAGACAATGGGGATGCTGCAATAAAAAAAAAATATATATATATATATATATATATATATATATATATATATATATATATATATATATATATATAAATGTAAACATTTTTTTTTTTTTTTTTTTTTTAAGATCCGGGGCTAGGAGAAAAACATCCGGGGCTAACAACGCCACTGGGTCTTAGTGTGGTGTGCATGCATGTGTTGAGAAATTAATGTGTGTGCATGTGGTCATTTGCAGCCATTATGTGAAAACTACCCATTACTGTACTAGCATTAGTACAGTACATTACTGTGTACTAGCCATTTTCACATAATGGCTGCAAATGACCACATGTACACACATTAATTTCTCACCACACGCATGTACACCACACTAAGACCTCCATAAAACATTATCAAATAATTTTAGATACAAATATTTTTTTAACGGCATTGCAGGATATAAGCAGTAAACACACAAGCTGTGGCCGCCGGAAATAGATGACGCAATGTGGCCATCTTGAAAAAAAATTGTAATCCTGTATTATGTAAATGCCCATAAAGGGGCCTAGATGAAATTATAAAAATCTAAATTCAATCTGCAATGGCGTCGTTTTCTAAAAACGTGTTTAACATGGGAGTCAATAGGGAAGTTTTTTTTACCAAAAGGTACACTGTGTGCAGTGTTTTTTACACTGTGTCACTGCACAAAACATTTTTATGTATCAAACTTATTTTTTTTGCCAATCTTCGACACTCCAGGCTCTCATAATCCCACCCCAAAAAGAATTACATGGGATGGAAAATAATTAACCCTTAGTGTTTTTGTCTTAAAAATAAGCCATGCTTCAATCACACAAACTGGTATTTAAGGGGTTAAAATCCTGAAAATGAATGAATATTTTATATGTATGTTGAGGACTGAAGTTAAAAATGGTATTCATAAAAGAAAATGTAAAAGAAATTCATAAGTAAATATATATATATCAAGTCAAGTCAAGAGTTTTATTTGTCACGGCATACAAGTATACAATGAAATGCGGGTGGTCTTGCCGGCGACGATGTGCAATACAGTGGTACAACATATAATAGAATCCAATAAAAAACAACATTGTGCAATAAACAGGTAACAGGTAACATGGTGGGACATCTCGGTATCTGTACATAGTTATTTACAGGCCATATAGGACATGCTAGGTAGCTTTGGTAGTGCAATACACTGTTACTGTTGTTATACTAATTTAAAGTGACCTTTCCTTTTTGGCCATAAGTGTGGGCGTGTGCGTCATGAGTGTGTGCCTGCTCATGTTAAAGTGTTAAAGTGGCTGCTAGTGTGTGAGCGTGCACAGCGTGCGTGTCGTGTGTGTGCTCATGTGTGGATAGATCAGTGTTCTGTGGCACTCAGTGTTCATTGTTCAGGGCTCTGATGGCCTGGGGGAAGAAGCTGAGCCTAAGCCTCTCTGTCCTAGTAGCTGGGGTTCGCAGGCGTCTGCCTGACCTCAGCAGCTGGAACAGGCTGTTATTGGGGTGGTGGGGGTCTTTCATTATTCTGCAGGCTCTGGATTTGCACCTCTTGTTGTATAGAACCTGCAGGGGAGGTAGTGCAATACCCGTGGTACGCTCGGCTGAGCGCACCACTCTCTGTAGGGCCTTCTTGTCCTGTGCCGTGCTGTTTCCATACCAGGCAGTGATGTTTCCAGTCAAGATGCTCTCTACAGCTCCGGAGTAGAAGGACTGGAGTATCTTCCCCGATACTCTGAACTTCCTTAACTGTCTCAGGTGGTAGAGGCGCTGCTTCGCCTTTTTTACAACTGTGTCTATGTGTGTTGACCATGTCAGATCCTCTGAGATGTGGACCCCCAGGTACTTAAAGCTGCTCACCCTGTCCACGGTAGCCCCGTTTATCATCAGTGGTGTGTGTGTCTCCTGCTGTCCTCTCCTATAATCCACGATCAGCTCCTTGGTTTTACCAATGTTCAGGAGCAGGCTGTTGTCCTGGCACCAGCGTTCCAGTACCTCAACCTCCTCCCGGTAGGCCTTCTCGTTGTTGTCCGAGATCAGCCCCACCACCACTGTGTCGTCTGCGAACTTCACTATGGAGTTGGAGCTGAACTATATATTACATGTAAAGTACATGGGACATAAAACGTCCCAAAGGGGTCAACGTGTGCAGTGTTTTAGTGGGTTGCAGGAAGGTATCTGTATTATTTCATTGACACTTAAGTGAATGAATGAATTACTTTATTTGACAATATATAAAATAACATGTGACAGAAAGCACAGTCAGGAGATACTGCCAAGGATGTACACAAGAAAGCTCAGATCTTACTTCCATTGTGGTCCTTGTAGGGGGGTATAGGGTAAACATTTTGCAACATCAGAGTATGTTAGAATAGCTATTCTGCTGTATATATTTCACTCTCCACCACAGACAATTGAGTATTATTATATATTATTTATATTATTATAGTATATAATTGTTTAGTATAGTATTTTTAGACAGTCAAGCAGCTCTCTACTGAATCATGTAAAAAAAAGTAAACAGCGTCTGTGGGGCCCTATATAGGGGACTCAATCTGTATCACTTTGGTTTTCTGGAAAAGGAAGAGAACGCCCTGTTCTACACTAGTGAAGAAAAACTATACCAATCCCATGAACTAAGAATCAGGTAAAGGCGCAGCTACAAGGCAGAGCTAGTTGACACCATTTGACTCTCTTCAGGCACTGACGGGCCCATACAGTAGCTCCCTTTCCCCCCGTCTCTGGAGATGAGCACAGGAGAGAAAGAGCTTGATACAATTAATACACTGCTCAGCCCCTCATCGCCACCTTTGTTTATTTATCCGTTCTCAGCGTTCTCGCCTTACATCCATGTCTCCATCCCTCCCCTCTCCTTCTCTCTATCCCACTGACCAGCTGCCTCTCTCCTCTCCCTCCACCCCTCCCCAGCTGAGCTTGTCCCGCCCCCTCCCGTAGTCCCCCAGGTAAACCAGAGATGCCCCGTGCACACCCTGGCTAGGAAAGGCCCAGGATCGCCTTACGGCCTAGCTGAAAAGGGCCCTTTTTAAGACGGCAAGTACATTGCAACCCCTTGAACAAAGGGCTCGTGGAGTCAAGGGACCAGACCTTTTTCAGCGCTTTTGTCTGCCAGTTTACTCTGAAGCCGACAGGAACTTGGACAGAATTCAAATACTGAGATTGTAGATAGATAGCCTACATCACAGATATATACAAGTGCTTCACACTAAACCGCAATGAAGAATCGAGTGTCCTGGATACTCGAGGAACTCATCGGGAGCTGATCAGTGCCAATCAAGCCGTGCAGACCTAATTGTAGTGGTGAGGCCACTGGCCAGTGACAATGTCAAGCACACAACCTTCTGGAATCTACAAGAGATATCGATGGAATAATGGCTGAGCGGGTCAGATGATGGATGCTAGTGTAGTCGGTTTGTACAGTTGTCACATTATTACTTGATGAGATGAGAGAGAGAGAGCACTTCACCCTTTCACTACCGCTCTACCAAATGGTTAACCCTTTCCTGTGACAATACAGAAAGTGAACCCTTTCCCTACCACACGAAAAAGGGTTAACCCTTTCCCTACCACATTACAGAAGGTTAACCCTTTTACTATCACACTACAGACGGTTCTGTAGTGTGATAGTAAAGGGTTAACCTTCTGTAGTGTGGTATTGAAAGGGTTAACTTTGTTATTTCAACAACGGTACAGGGGGCGGTGGTTGGAAGAGATGTGCAAAGGTAAATAAAAACATTACCAAGGGACACAGTATCATAGATACAAAGCTATATACAAAGTGTATTACCTATCAACTTCAACTTCAAACGACTTTATTTTCCTTTCGGAACTTCATTTGTGCAGTGGTAAAAATTCAAACATACAGTCACAATACATAAACACCAACTACATTAAAATTACAGTAAAAGACACCACTATTAAAAAAAAAACACCAACTACATTAAAACTACAGTAAAAGATACCACTATAAAAAACACCAACTACATTAAAACTACAGTATTTAAAAGCATGATATATTAAAATCGATATGGAGAAATTCTATATGTATATAAATAATAAATAATAATAATACAGATGATATGCGTCCTCCATCAGGTGGAAGGAAGGGGAGTCTATTGTTACAACGTCCTTGGGTGGTGCAGTACATATGAGCTGCCACAAGGGGACAGAGTGGCGGACTGTGAGGGATTATCTGCCTGAACTAGAAGAATATGTGGAATGCAGACCTGTGCCCAAGACCTAACAAGCTTCCCACTCCGGCATTACTCTCACATGCCACATATTACAGAGTGGATGACAGAAACAAGAATTTACGATATTGCCCGTCTCAACAGAACCAAGCTATAAATCCCTTTTATAGGCACCAGTATAGAAAGGTCACAGAGTCACTAAAATCAACATGTTTCTCCCTCTTGGAGTCAGAAATATTCACAGCAAATTCAGTGAATGTATGAGGAAAACATAGGGAGATAAAATACAGTACAATAAAAAATATACCCCTCAAAACCTAATAAAATACCTTAAAATGTAATAAAATCAACTAAGATCAATTAAATTAAATTAAAATGTAAAAATATCATGAATGCACACAATTGTATGGCAATCCAGCCATTACTTTTTGAGATATCTTCTCAATTTGGCCTGATGGTAGCGTGAGAGGTCATGGGGTCACCAAAATCAATGAGTGAGTTTCTTTCTCTTTGGGTAATGAATATGCACAGCAGATTTCATGGCATTACTTTTCAGAGATATTTCATTCACCCGCGCTGCTGGCCATGTTGCCACATGGTGGCCATCTTGCCACAGGCAGCACGCCCACTCATAACATGAATGTCTATGGTGCATGTGTAACAGATGGTACCGCGCAGCGCAGTCACGATGGACTTCAGATGTTGTGAAGTGACTGGGGTGAGTAGCGGTACTATGGGTTAAACTCACTCTCACCCTTAAAAGACAGATAGACACATTACAAAGCAGTGAATTCACTTCTTGGTATAGCGGTCTGTGCTGTAGCCTGCGGTGTGGGAGACCACGAGTTCGAAACTCCCTCGGGGCATCGAAGTTTAAGTGGAGGATTGTCACAACCGTTACACAAGTACTATTGAAATAACCATAGCTTGCAACATTTTCAACCGATTTTCAAACAGTTTGGTTTGTTATAAACGTCAGAGATGTAGTTATCATACTGCATACTTATAATGGACTTTCATTTGAAAATAATTTCAACATGTCCAAGCATCCTGAATCATAGCCACGTTAATAACGTTTGTAATAAACCAAACTGTTTGTAAATCGGTTGAAAATGTTGCTAGCTATGGTTATTTCAATAGTACTTGTGCACCATAGACATTCATGTTATGAGTGGGCGTGCTGCCTGTGGCAAGATGGCCGCCGGTGAACTACGCTGGAGACTCCGCCTTGCACCATCTAGTTATATCTATGATATAACAGCCCACTGACTGAGTCTAATCCCCCTGTAGCATGGAGAGAACCACTCAGCGGGACTGCACTTAACTCCGTTCTATACTGTCAGCCGGAGCCATCTAGGTGTCTCTGATTCACATGCCTACGTTGGAATTGCAATGATGAGCGAATATCACCAGGTGGCAGTATCGCCTACCTTTGAACACGGAATGGCTTGGTGTGGATACACGTTTTCCTTTTCTATTTCTTTTGCAAGGGCTCCTTCTGTAATGATCACAGTTTTGAGTTTTACCGGACGTAAAACATGCTCGACAAACACGATCACAGTTTCGAGTTAAAACTACCACCCCCCCATGATGATTTTGTGAATGCACATAATGTACATGGTATATACCTTTGATTTGGGAGTATTTGGAGCTTCAGGCGATCAACCAGAACGATTTGGGCTCATTGCATATAATGTGTCATATCTCACGATCTATGGAAAAAGACTGGATTATTCTGGAAACGGGGCAACATTTAGCGTGTAGCGGCATGTAACAAACTACAGTGTGTAGAAATGAACTAATTAGTCAGTAATGGACTATGAACAATGCCTGTCAAATGAGACATATTGTCTCCATACAGTAGCTATAATACAGAACACACGATGGGTCAACAAACATCGCTAAAATGGTCAATAACGCTGGCGCCATTTAGCAAAGATGACGAAAGCTTTGATTGATTGATTGATTGACAAGTTTATTAACAGATTGCAGAATGGGTACAGTACAGTACAGCTCAATACATACAATTGTTAAGAGGATGCAGACCTGAGAAAGACTTTCGTCTTGTTTCCATCAGGGTCCCCCATTTTCAATTCATCATATGACACACATGACATACAGATAGACAGTACTGCTACATCTATACATTTATGACATACCAGATTTTCAAATACAGTACTGTTTGTGATACTAAAAAAATCCAGAAGAAGATTATATACATTTGACATAGAAACTGTGCATTGGGGGAGGTTGGGTAGGTGGGGTGGGGCTGTACATTGGAGGTGGGGGGGGGGGGGGGGGGGGGTTGGGTAGGGGGGGACACACACTGTACATTGGAATACTGACATACATTTGACATGGAAACTGTACATTGGAGGAGGTTGGGTAGGTGGGGTGGGGTGGGGTGGGGTTGGGTGGGGCTGTACATTGGAATACTGACAAAGCCATGCTTGGTCTTTATTGTACAACTGGGTTAGGACATTTGTAGGGGCCAGTTTTGAATTGCAGTCTCCCGTAGGTGTTCTTTGAGAGTGTTTTTGAAGGTGGGTAGTGATTTACATTCCTTTACAGCTTTGGGTAGGGCGTTCCACATTGTTGTGGCATAATTGCGAAACGTGTTTAGTCCCTTGTTTGAGCCGAATCTGGGTTTTACATGATTTGTGGAGCTCCCTCTGGTGTTGTGATCGTGGTATTCACTGACCTTTGGGAAGTATTTTGACATGTACATGGGTACCTTGGTCGTGTAGTGTATCTTGTAGACCAGGCCCATTGCAAGTTGCTGTACTCTGTCGTCTACTCTAAGCCATCCTAGGTTGGCAAAGTGTGCAGGGGTGAGGTGGGTTCTAGGAGTCAGGTCAAGCAGTAGTCTGACTAGTTTGTTTTGAGATGTTTGTAATTTGGTTTTTAGTGCCTTTGAGGTGCTTTGGTACCATGAGGTGCAAGCATAGTCGTAGTACCCTTGAATGAGTGCTCCTGCCAGAGTCTTCAGGGTATTCTTGTTTACCAGGGAGGAGATCCGGTACAAGAATCGAGTTCGTTGATTGACTTTTTTTATTACATTGGATGCCATTTTGTCACAGGAAAGATTAGCCTCTAGGATGGAACCCAGGTAGGTAATTTCATCTTTCCTTGTGACAATATTGTCACCCACTGTAACTGAGAAGCCGTCTGTTTTGCTGAGTTTGTTATTTGAACCGAAGAGAATGGACTCTGTTTTGCCCATGTGTAATGATAGTTTGTTGTCGGCGAGCCATATGCAGATTTTGCCTAGTTCCGAGCTGAGGGTTTTTTCAACCTGTAACTTGTTCTTGTCAGAGACCAGCAGGGCTGAGTCGTCCGCAAACAGGAACAAGTTGCAGTCACAAGCTGACGACATGTCATTTGCATAAATTAGGAACAGTAGTGGTCCTAGTATGCTTCCTTGTGGAACACCACAGTTCACTGTGAGGGGGGGGGATAGGGTACCGTTTACCTCCACCATCTGTTCTCTCCCCTCCAGGTAGGATTGTATCCAGCTCACTGATAAACTATCAAAACCAATTGCTTTTAGCTTGTCAATCAGAATGGTGTGATTGACAGTGTCGAAGGCCTTTTGTAGGTCTAGCATGACCATGCCGCAGTATTTGCCCGCGTCCACCTCTTGCTTGATGTGGTCGTTCAAATAGAGAAGGCATGTGTCAGTGGAGTGGGATGTTCTGAAGCCAGATTGGAATTCGTAGATTAGATTTTTATCCGTAAGGTACTTTTCGACCTGTTCGTATACTATTTTTTCCATGACTTTCGAGATGGATGTAAGGATAGAAACAGGGCGGTAGTTGCCTGGGTCTAATTTGCTGCCCTTTTTGTGCAGGGGTGTTACTCTCGCTATTTTGAAGTCCTTGGGGACGTGTCCCTGTTTTATGGAGAGGTTTATTATGTGTGTGATGACTGGGTGATGGCGGCTGCTGAGTCTCTGAGGAATTTGGAGGGGATGTTGTCATGGCCAGTGGCCTTGTTCGGTTGGAGGGCGCTCAGTTTATTGAGTACCTCATCTGTAGTTACCATTTCGAGTTTGAAATCGTCTTTGTGGACGCCTAGGTTCTTGTAGTATGCTACTATGTGTTCTACCCCATACTGCCCTGAGTGGGAGGGTAGTTTGTTTACCAGTGTTGTGGCTATGTTTGTGAAGAAAGTGTTTAAGTAATTGGCTACATCCAGTTTGTCTGTGATGAGCGTGTTGTCCGTCTTTATGTTTATGTTTGAGAACCTGGTTTTAAGTTTTTTACTGCAGCCTAGTTGATTATTGAGTAATTTCCAAAGTTCACGTGGTTTATTTTTGTTTTCCTCAGTTTTTTCTCAGTTTTTTTTTTGCAGTTTTTATCATGGAGTTTACGTCATTTCTTAGTCTGTTTCTTTCTAGTTTGAGTTCAGTCACGTGGGCTTGGAGTTCACTGCTCGTGCTTTTGGTAAGCTTTGACTGACTTTTATGAAATTCAGAGCATTTTTTGTCTCTGGCTTTCATAGCGGTCAGTATTTCAGTGTGCATCCACGGCTCAGCGCGATTTTTTACCCTGGTGGTTCTTAGGGGGGCCATGTTGTTTAGTATTGTTGCGAATTTGGTTTTGAAGCCAAGCCAGGTTTCTTCAACCAGTGTACCATTGAGTTCATCTGACCAGTCCAGGCTCTTCAGTTCAAGGTTAAAGGCCTCGCTAGAGTACATTTTGAGGTCTCTAGATGTGACCATTTTGTGACAGCCAGCCTTTTGCTTTGGCTTTTTGCGGGAACAGAATATCATATAATGATCACTTAACCCGCATGCTATCACCCCTTTATTGGAGATCATGGACTTGTCGGAGGTCAGGATGAGGTCAATGGTAGTCTGGGTTGATTCACACACCCTTGTGGGTTGGGTGATTAGCTGGCTGAAACCGTGCAGATCAGAAAATCTACTGAAGGCCTTGAAGACGGGTGCTGCTTTACGTAGCATATCTGTGTCAGTCAATGAGTTAAGTACCTTACAATCCCCTTCTTAATCTTCCATCTCCAGTGGAATTGACTCCACTCAAATTGTGCGTGCGTGTGGGTGTGTGTGTGTGTGTGTGTGTGTGTGTGTGTGTGTGTGTGTGTGTGTGTGTGTGTGTGTGTGTGTGTGTGTGTGTGTGTGTGTGTGTGTGTGTGTGTGTGTGTGTGTGTGTGTGTGTGTGTGTGTGTGTGTGTGTGTGTATGTCACCCATCTATTCATGCACTGGCATTGAGAAGAAGCATATGTCTCATGTTGGGAAAAACACAAGGTGATTTCCTGGAGTATTCAGTAGCCTAAGAGGTCAAGCAAGCTGTTGTGAAGTTTTGTTAAGCCTTATCTCTTGTTCATCCAATGTCTCTCACTCCCGTCTATCTCCAGCTGATGACAAACCATTGCACTTTTTTGGGGCATTACGGGTTAAAGAAAGAAAAAGTCACTCTTGTACCCCCAAGATTGATGAAAAGTATTCGTAACCTGAATCGCCGGCCCTTGGCACACTAAAGTGATTCTGTTTGTCCTCATGTTGCATTTAGGAGGAGTACTGCTTTTTTACCAGTAGATGGCGCTGTTTTATTATATTTGAAGTGTGAGAGCTCAGCGAAATGATGGAGATATTTTTGGAAGAATAGCAATCCCTGTTGCAATCCCTGTAATCACAATATTTTCATCTATATCATTTAATTGAGCAGTAGGAAATATTAAAACAGGACATAGGATACGGACATGTTCAAATTAATTAACTCTCAATGACTGTCAAACTAAAGGTAGATCAGCATTATTTCTCTGTGCCCCTTTAACAATAAGAAAAGCAAGGTTTTATTTGAACTTTTGATTTGATTTGAAATCTTTATTTCGATTTGAAATCTTTATTTCGAACATGGAAATACAAACAAAATAAAACAAAAACAAATCATTCATCTCTAGCAATGAAATGGAATAAATTTTTTTAAACAAAACAAAAAAAAGAGAACATAACTCAATTTACATGTTCGAAAAGGAGTAGGAAGAAGTATACACTTATTTAATCCTACCCATTTTCCACTACTCAAAATGAATGTAATTCCTTACTAATTTAAAACCTTACAAAACAAATATATATATATACAAATATGCAAAACATTAAAAAAATATATGTAAAACATGAAGAAAAGAAAAGAAAAATGTAAACACCTGTGAATGTCAAATCGCGTCCTCATCCCTGTAGCCTACCTCGTGAAAATTATTTCTTTATAGTTTATTATGTACATTTTTTATAGCTTTCTAGCTCCACGATGGAATGGCTGCTTGTCAGCCAACATCATCGAAAGACCTTTGGAGCTGCACCATTGAAAGTCAAAGAAAGTCAAAGACATGAAAGAGATGAAAGTCAATGGGTGCTGCAGCCTCAACTGAGGATGATTTGATGGGGACATGGTCACTTTTCTTTCTCCCAGAGATTAAAAGGTTATATACAAGATACAAGACAAGATACTTTAATGCCACACAACTATGGTTGGTGGTAATCGTTTGTGGTACAGCATGTTATTTAAGCACTGGGACATCAACATGGAACATCAAATGCCCCCCTCCCACCTCCCAATCCCCACAATAAATACATACATACATACATACAGGGCAGTCACATATAACAAGTGTCAGTTAGTGTCAGTTCAATTCAGTTCATGCCCTACTGTTGGTCTGAGGAGGGTGTAGACTACCACATGCTGCCCTACTGTTGGCCTGTCGAGGGTGTAGACTACCACATGCTGCCCTACTGTCGGTCTGGGGAGGGTGTAGACTACCACACGCTGCCCTACTGTTGGTCTGGGGAGGGTGTAGACTACCACTGTTATGGTTGCGGTGCAGGTAAGAAATTGTGAGTCCAGTAGAGGAGGAAATAATACGAGTCGGAGAATGATTGCTCTTTCTTAGTGGTGCCTTTTAATGTAAGAACACAGAGCACAGAGAATCCAGGGAAAGACGCCGGGCATCAACTTGAGAGCAAGGTAGATACATGAGAATAATCAAGAGCGAGAAGGTCAGCAATATCTCCAGCTCCTTCCACACGATACACGGTCTGAAGCCTCGACAGGGGCAGAGAGAAACAACAATGAATATATAGTCAAACCACAAACATTCCAATGCGTCAATTAGTGACAGGTAAATGACAGCACAGTGACAGCAACCAGTGGTGACAGAACAAGGAGTGACACATCAGGAATAGCGCGTGACCAACAGTGAGTGCAGATACCAACCACCAGGGGAAATAACTCCAGAATGACAGTGGGGTTCCTAAGACCAGAACCCCGGACGTTACAGTACCTCCCCCGACGAACGGCACCTGACGTTCACCTAGGGGCCTCGGGATGCAGCCACCGGAAATCATCGATCAGGCTGGGGTCTAAAATATCCCTTTGAGGCACCCAAGAACGCTCCTCTACCCCGTACCCCTCCCAATCCACCAAGAACTGAAACCCCCTACCCCTCCGCCTACAACTCAGGATCCTCTGCACCGTATAGACAGGTTGACCATCAATAATGCGAGGCGGAGGAACCGCAGGAAGTGGCGGGGACAACTGGGACACATGAAACGTTGGATGAACCCTCATAGAGGCCAGAAGCCGCAGCCTGTAAGCCACAGGGTTCACCCGACGAACCACTTGAAAGGGGCCTATGAAGCGAGGGGCCAGCTTCCTGGATTCCCCCCGGAGAAGGAGATCACGGGTGGAAAGCCAAACCCTCTGTCCAGGACGCAAAACCGGAGCCGGACGACGCTTGCGGTTAGCCTGCCGCTAAGCCTTAACCGAGGCCTTCTGCAGCGCCGCCCGCACCCCGTTCCACATCCTGCAACAGCGAGCCACATGTGCCTGGGCCGATGGCACCTCAGCCTCCTGCTCCTGTTCTGGAAACAGAGGAGGTTGAAAACCATATTGACACTGAAAGGGAGACATACCAGTAGAAGAGGAGAGGAGGGTATTATGCGCGTACTCCGCCCAGGCCAACCTCCTACTCCAAGTTGCCGGACACCCGGCAACGTAACACCTCAGGACGCCCTCCAGATCCTGGTTGACGCGCTCTGTCTGCCCGTTCGACTGTGGGTGAAACCCAGACGACAGGCTGACGGAGGCGCCGAGGCTGGAGGCAAATGCCTTCCAGAACCTGGAGGCGAACTGAGGACACAATATCCACTGGCAACCCGTGGACCCGAAAGACGTGCTGCACCACCAGGTCAGCAGTCTCTCGAGCCGAGGGAAGTTTGGGGAGGGGAATGAAGTGGGCCGCCTTGGAAAAGCGATCCACTACCACCAAGATGGCAGTGAACCCATCTGACAGGGGAAGGCCAGAAATAAAATCCAGGGATATGTGCGACCAGGGCCGTTTAGGAATAGGAAGCGGTCTGAGGAGACCTGCTGGTGCACGGCGAGAGGTCTTACTATGCGCGCACACCGGACAGGTAGGGTGACCAGACGTCACGCATTGCGTGTGATTGTACAGCATTCCTGTCTCCTTTCACGCGTCACGCATATTGAGACCATGTCCCGCATGATTGGTTGTCATCCGCGCTAACGCCCCCCCCCCCCCCCCCAGCCAAAGTGAAAGAACCTCTATGCGTCGCGTAACGTTACTATAGTATCTGACCGCGAGTGACACCACATCCTGGGCATCCAGGCGACATGACAACAAGTCACAACGGCGCATTTCTGGAGACTAATGTTATGTTTTGACAACAGATGTTTTGACAAATTGCTTGTATTGCCACCCATACTTGCAAATGTTTTATTGCACTTGTGGCAACGTGCGTTGTCTTCGTTTTGTTCTCTCCGCCATGCGCTGAGGACACAGACCGAGCTCTGCGCTCATTATTATTATTATTATTATCATGGCGGAGAGAACAATGAGCGCAGAGCTCGGTCTGTGTCCTCAGCGCTTCAAGCGCTGAGCATTGTTGACTGAACTGAACATTGTTGACTGCCGCCAAGGCCGAATTCACCGCCTCCCGGGAGGATATGGTCAGGTCTCCTAGCCGACCCAGTTCCACCTTGACTGCCGACTGGCAATCGAGCACAGCTCTCAGCTGTTCCTGCTGTGCGATCATTTCGTTTCTTATTTCCTCCATGGAGCTCATTATGGTCGAGGCTTCTGTTACGGTTGCGGTGCAGGTAAGCAATTGTGAGTCCAGTAGAGGAGGAAATAATACGAGTCGGAGAATGATTGCTCTTTCTTAGTGGTGCCTTTTAATGCAAGAACACAGAGCACAGAGAATCCAGGGAAAGACGCCGGGCATCAACTTGAGAGCAAGGTAGATACATGAGAATAATCAAGAGCGAGAAGGTCAGCAATATCTCCAGCTCCTTCCACACGATACACGGTCTGAAGCCTCGACAGGGGCAGAGAGAAACAACAATGAATATATAGTCAAACCACAAACATTCCAATGCGTCAATTAGTGACAGGTAAATGACAGCACAGTGACAGCAACCAGTGGTGACAGAACAAGGAGTGAGACATCAGGAATAGGACGTGCCCTACAGTGAGTGCAGATACCAACCACCAGGGGAAATAACTCCAGAATGACAGTGGGGTTCCTAAGACCAGAACCCTGAACGTTACAACCACATGCTGCCCTACTGCCGGTCTGAGGAGGGTGTAGACTACCACATGCTGCCCTACTGTTAGTCTGGGGACGGTGTAGACTACCACATGCTGCCCTACTGTTAGTCTGGGGACGGTGTAGACTACCACATGCTGCCCTACTGTTGGTCTGAGGAGGGTGTAGACTACCACATGCTGCCCTACTGTTGGTCTGGGGAGGGTGTAGACTACCACATGCTGTCCTACTGTCAGTCTGGGGAGGGTGTAGACTACCACATGCTGCCCTACTGTTGGTCTGGGGTGGGTGTAGACTACCACATGCTGTCCTACTGTTGGTCTGGGGAGGGTGTAGACTACCACATGCTGTCCTACTGTCGGTCTGGGGAGGGTGTAGACTACCACGTGCTGCCTCCCATACATGTGGAGCCGCCAGCCGACAGCTACAGTAGGAATTTCACTGGGAGAGGAAATGAGGGCCCAACCCTTAACCCTTTAACTACCACACTAAAATGGGTTAACCCTTTCACTACCACACTACAGAAGGTTAACCCTTTCACTACCACACTACAGACGGTTTGCAGAGATCAGGCCCACCACAGCTGTGTCATCAGCGAATTTGATGATCGTGTTGCTGTTGTGCTTTGCCACACAGTCGTGTGTAAAGCGAGTAGAGATGGGGGCTCAGAACACAGCCCTGGGGGGGCACCTGTGTTGAGAGTGATGGATGGGTGGTGCAGTTACCTGCTCTCACCACTTGGGGTCTTCCTGTCAGGAAGTCCAAGACCCAATGGCAGAGGTCGTAGTTCAAGCCCAGGTCTCTGAGCTTGACTACGCGCTCGGAGGGGACTATGTTACAACCAAGGCCAGAGCCTCTCTCTGCCCTGCTGCTTCCACGCCCTTATATGGGCAGCTTCCTACTCCAGCGTACACACGCTGTCACCTGGGATCAATTGACGCACCTGAGACTCGTCTGCTCATCACCAACTCTGATATGAGCCCTACGCTTCCTGCCACTCACTGTCCGAGTGTTGCTACTCTTACCTAGGTATGCGGCCGTAACCTACCTTGCCTCTCTGTCTGTTTCCCTGCCTTGCTCTAATCTCTGTCTCCCTGTGCCCAGGCTCAGCTGCCGCCGGCTCACGCTGTCTCACGAGACACCACCCGCCTGGACGCTCCAGCGGAACACGAGGAGTGCTCCTGCTTGCACCTATTGTACATTCCTGCATTCATTGTAAACCTGTCTGCATGGTACCTATCGGATTAAACAACCTAAAGCGCTCCATTCTCCTCTCCCTGTGTTCCGCTCATGGGCTCCAGTTTAACGCTACCCTAACAGACTATGGTATTGAATGCTGAACTGTAGTCAATAAATAGCATTCTCACATAGTTCCCCTGCCTCTTGTCCAGGTGTGATGCTGTCGTGTGCAGCACATGGGCTATTGCGTCCTCCATGTACCTGTTGGGGCGATATTCAAATTGCAGGGGGCCCAGGGTGTTGGGGAGGGAGGAACATATGTGGCCCTTCACTAGCTTCTCAAAGCACTTCAGCTATGGAGGTGAGAGCTACAGGGCGATAGTCGTGGAGGCAAGCAGGCGTGGATGTTTTGGGTACAGGGTGAAGGATCTTGAGGTTTTTCAGTATATATAATATAAACTAAATGTACATAATGTAGGTGGATGACAGCACTGCTTATAGCCATCTGAGAGCAACACAGAAGCAGAGAGAGAGTGTGTCAGCCGGCCGTGTGTCTCCACGGCGAGCAGGGTGTGAGTGGATTGAAGGTCATACCTTCATCTTGATAAGGATTGAAAGTGCAGACAGGCTTTGGACGTTTAGTGTGTGGCAGGAGCTAATTAACAACCTGCAGATGAGGCTGTGCTGTTGTCATCACCAGCTGATTTGGGGTAAGTTAATATCAACATTGCCGTTGCTATAGTGATATGGGTCAAATAGCTGTGGTCACAGACAGCGCGTCACATAGGAATGAGGAGAGGGGCGGGCCTGTCATTTGCTATGCCGAGATGATAATGATGATGATGATTATTATAATGTGAGTTTTCTTCCGCGTGTGAGTTAGAACAGGACACAGCGTGATACGAGCAGACGTGGAGAGAGAGACTAGAGGTAGGTGGGAGGGGCCTCGAGGAGGCTAGCTTCGGCTAACAAAGAAGGGTTTTGGCTAATGACGAGGCCTCAACCACCATCGGACTAACAGAAGCAGCTAGCAGAAGCGACGATAGAATAATGAATTTAGTGTTCCATCAAAGACTTTTCAAGGACAATACGAAATGGGTAACATCTGAGGCTTTTGTTTATGTAATAAACAACAATTCCAAGAAAGGTACTACGCTGTCCAGTGTCGAATTCTTAGGTCTACGGATTGCATTAAAGGGGAATGACCACGATGTACAGCCAGTATGAGAAGATGTCGGAGAAAATAAACACAACGCAGAACTACACAAGCCAACAGATGAAGAGGTGATACTGGCTGATTGATCGAAATCTAACAAGGGATAATGGTGGACTTTTTCAAACAGGTGGGGATGACAGACTGTTCTATGGACAGGTTGAATATGTCAGTGAATACCGGGGCCAGTTGGTCAGCACAGAATTTTAGGACGCGACCGGGGATGCCGTGCGGTCCAGCTGCCTTCCTGGTATTCACTTTCTTAGAGGTCCTCCTCACCTCATGCTCTGTTATCCTGAACACTGAGTCTCCATCGGCAGTGGCTCTACTCTCCATTGCAGTGGCGTGTAGGCTGTTGTTGTAATTTACAGCCTCAAACTGTGCATAGAAGGTATTTAGCTCATTTGCCAGGGAGACATCAGTGTTCAGCATGGGGTGGTCCCTTTGTAGTCTGTCATCGTTCTGAGGCCCTGCCACATACCTCTGGAATCAGCCTGCTCCACCTTATCCCTGTACCGCCCTTTGCCTCAGTCACTGTTCTCCTTAAATTGTAGCGCGCCGCCATGTGCTTGTTCATGTTGCCTGTCACAAGCCTGGCGTTGTAGGCTGAGGTGCGTGGATTCAAAGCTTCACGGACGGATTTGTCTACCCAAGGCTTTTGGTTTGGGATAACTCTAATTGTGGTGGAGGGGATTATTTCCTCTACCAGAATACCAGCAAAGTCTAGCACTGTTTCGGTGTAATCATTTATATTGTCTGTGTTTTCACGAAACACGGTCCAGTCTGTGCAATCGAGTGCAGCTTGGAGCATGTTCTCTGAGTCCACAGACCAACGTGTCACTCCTCGCGTTTCCACGGGAGCGCGCTTGAGAATTTGTTCATACTTTGGCATAAGAAAGATGGCGTCAAATTTACCGAAAGGACTAAGAGCCTGTGACTTATACCAGTCCTTAAATTGCGAGTAGCAATGGTCTAATATATTCTCGCCTCTGGTGGGACAAGTCACATACTGATAGAAGTTCGGTAAAACTTTTTTAAGATTCGCCCTGTTAGGCGACGTGTCGACAGCCAGCTTTTTATGAGTTGCCAGCTCCTTTCTGTCATTCATTTATATGCTAAAGACGCAACAGGCGCGCTCCTTTTCCCAGCGCCGCGCCTCGCGTTTTAGCGCTCTCGGCGGCTAGCGTTTTTGGGGCGGAGCGCTCCCAGCGCATAAAGTTGAAAATAGTTAAACTTTTGGAGAGGAGCGCCGCTCATCAAGGTCACTTTTTTCGACCAACCAACCAAAATCGAGCAAGTGGCGGAGCCGCGGGAGTCGCGAGACTAAAGCAGATTGAGGTCCGGAGTTCTGGAAACGCTCTGAGCATGCATATTTTTGATTTTCAAAGCGGTCCGCCTTGAAAAAAGCGCTATCTGTGGACACGTCACCTTAAAGTCCCCCGCAACCACAATAGCAGCATCTACGTTAGCTGTCTGGAGTTTGTTTACCTCGTCGTGAAGCTCTGAAAGCGCTGCCCCAGTGTTGGCTTGAGGAAGAATATAGACTCCGATCAAGATGACGTAAATTCTCTTGGGATGAAGATGGATGGATATATATTCCAAGTTGAAGAATGGTCGACACTTGATGGATATATATTCCAAGTTGAAGAATGGTCGACACTTGATGGATATATATTCCCGGTTGAAGAATGGTCGACACTTGATGGATATCCAAGTTGAAGAATGGTCGACACTTGATGGATATATATTCCAAGTTGAAGAATGGTCGACACTTGATGGATATATATTCCCGGTTGAAGAATGGTCGACACTTGATGGATATCCAAGTTGAAGAATGGTCGACACTTGATGGATATATATTCCCGGTTGGATGAAGAATGGTCGACACTTGATGGATATATATTCCCGGTTGGATGAAGAATGGTCGACACTTGATGGATATATATTCCAGGTTGGATGAAGAATGGTCGACACTTGATGGATATATATTCCAGGTTGGATGAAGAATGGTCGACACTTGGCCGAGCAGTGGTCCGATAGTTCCTTCACGTTCCCCGGATCACACCAGTTATTATATTTTAATGTTCTGGGGTTTTGTGTATCGCTCTAATGTGGTCTTAGGGGCACCACTGTTTAGCTGGGGGTGCTGTTTGTTCCCCCTGCGCAGTGATGCTACAGATTACTTGTACAAGTAATCTGATTACTGATTACTCCTTTAAAAAGTAATCTAGTTACTTTACTGATTACTTGATTATCAAAGTTGTTAACAGATTTGGCTGTGGGGCGACAATAATGTATACAAGAGGCATGGTATTCTATCTTTGGCCTTGCTCTCCTGGCAGCGGTTTGTTTATCACGTTGTCTCATAATACAGCAGCACATATGATCTCCTCTCCGGGAGGGGCAGAAGTGAGAAGAAGGAACAGTAGGAGGGAACCAAAGTTTATATAGTCCCAACCTGGCGTAGACGGTAGACGCTCCGCCTACAGCGCCATCCAGTGGACACAGATATACATGCAGTCATGAGGGCAGTAGAGAGCAATTACAGTCAGTTACAACCATACACCCTCTATATTCAACAAAAGTAACTTAGTTACTTTGAAAGTAACTAGGTTACTAAGTCGACGTCGTCGTCCCCAGCTGCTGCCACAACATAAGAATGACAACAGTTATTTTTTTTTAAATAATGCTTTATTGAAAGTGCATAATGTCATAAATCATGATTGGCTGCTCAGACAGGTCATCATGAGACGTCATCAGCCATCAGTTGCCATCAGTTGCCATCCGCAAGTCACGCATAACATGAATCTCTCTCTCTCACTCTCACTCTCTCACTCTCTCTCAAGTAGCCAAATTACACTATAAAACGAACTGGATAGTTGATTTAACTTCATGCTGAAGCCCAGGGCC